>NC_139834.1:634185-641685 GCF_963691815.1 Echiichthys vipera
ACTTTAACACACGTTTATGCTCCTAGAGGACACTTTAACACACGTTTATGCTCCTAGAGGACACTTTAACACGTTTATGCTCCTAGAGGACACTTTAACACACGTTTATGCTCCTAGAGGACACTTTAGCACACGTTTATGCTCCTAGAGGACACTTTAACACACGTTCATGCTCCTAGAGGACACTTTAACACACGTTTATGCTCCTAGAGGACACTTTAGCACACGTTTATGCTCCTAGAGGACACTTTAACACACGTTTATGCTCCTAGAGGACACTTTAACACACGTTTAGGCTCCTAGAGGACACTTTAGCACACGTTTATGCTCCTAGAGGACACTTTAACACACGTTTATGCTCCTAGAGGACACTTTAGCACACGTTTATGCTCCTAGAGGACACTTTAACACA
Source organism: Echiichthys vipera (assembly GCF_963691815.1). Taxonomy (NCBI): domain Eukaryota; kingdom Metazoa; phylum Chordata; class Actinopteri; order Perciformes; family Trachinidae; genus Echiichthys; species Echiichthys vipera. The sequence goes on from NC_139834.1 coordinate 634,598, forward strand.
CGTTTATGCTCCTAGAGTTCACTTTAACACAGGTTTAGGCTCCTAGAGGACACTTTAGCACACGTTTATGCTCCTAGAGGACACTTTAACACACGTTTATGCTCCTAGAGGACACTTTAACACACGTTTATGCTCCTAGAGGACACTTTAACACACGTTTATGCTCCTAGAGGACACTTTAACACGTTTATGCTCCTAGAGGACACTTTAACACACGTTTATGCTCCTAGAGGACACTTTAGCACACGTTTATGCTCCTAGAGGACACTTTAACACACGTTTATGCTCCTAGAGGACACTTTAACACACGTTTATGCTCCTAGAGGACACTTTAGCACACGTTTATGCTCCTAGAGGACACTTTAACACACGTTTATGCTCCTAGAGGACACTTTAACACACGTTTATGCTCCTAGAGGACACTTTAACACGTTTATGCTCCTAGAGGACACTTTAACACACGTTTATGCTCCTAGAGGACACTTTAGCACACGTTTATGCTCCTAGAGGACACTTTAGCACACGTTTATGCTCCTAGAGGACACTTTAACACACGTTTATGCTCCTAGAGGACACTTTAACACACGTTTATGCTCCTAGAGGACACTTTAGCACACGTTTATGCTCCTAGAGGACACTTTAACACACGTTTATGCTCCTAGAGGACACTTTAACACACGTTTATGCTCCTAGAGGACACTTTAACACGTTTATGCTCCTAGAGGACACTTTAACACACGTTTATGCTCCTAGAGGACACTTTAGCACACGTTTATGCTCCTAGAGGACACTTTAACACACGTTTATGCTCCTAGAGGACACTTTAGCACACGTTTATGCTCTTCATCATCCTGTCCTCTCGTGCACGCCCGGCCTTTTTGAGGGACTTCAATGAATCTGTGTCCTTGTAAAGTTTCAATCTTGCTGAAATCCCAGAGTGTGAACGCCTCATCTCATCTTCAGCCTCTGGTCCTGGATCAGGTCTCAGGGGCAGCAGCTCCAGCCACTGATCCTGGATCAGGTCTCAGGGGCAGCAGCTCCAGCCTCTGATCCTGGATCAGGTCTCAGGGGCAGCAGCTCCAGCCTCTGATCCTGGATCAGGTCTCAGGGGCAGCAGCTCCAGCCTCTGATCCTGGATCAGGTCTCAGGGGCAGCAGCTCCAGCCTCTGATCCTGGATCAGGTCTCAGGGGCAGCAGCTCCAGCCTCTGATCCTGGATCAGGTCTCAGGGGCAGCAGCTCCAGCAGGGGACCCCAAACTTCCCTTTCCCGGGCCACATTAACCAGCTCTAACTGGGGGATCCTGAGGCGTTCCCAGGCCAGTGTGGAGATCTAATCCCTCCACCTGGTCCTGGGTCTTCCCCGAGGCCTCCTCCCAGCTGGACGTGCCTGGAACACCTCCCTAGGGAGGCGCCCAGGGTTCATCCAGACCAGATGATCCTGAACCACCTCAACTGGCTCTATTTTGATCTGTAGTGTAAAAATGATATAATGTGATGATTTTAAACGTCAGATAAACTGATAAATATGACAAATGCTGAATATGAACTTAGACACAGTTAGACTTTGTAAAGTTAGCTGTTGTTTGTGAAGCACCAACAGCCTCTCACCCTCACACACACCGCGCCCCGTCAGCCCCACAGAGGAAGTGAGACCAACGCTGCACGACGCACCGCAAACCACAGAGCACGGGTGTGGGGAGAGCAAGTCAGACGCACAGATTACAGCAATACTGACAGTGTGTGTGTGTGTGTGTGTGTGTGTGTGTGTGTGTGTGTGTGTGTGTGTGTGTGTGTGTGTGTGTGTGTGTGTGTGTGTGTGTGTGTCTTAGGGTGGCACTTGTTAAGTGAAACTAGGCCACGGAGTGAAATAAGGACAGGTTTGGTCCGTGGCCTAGTTTCACCTAACAAGTGCCACCCTAAGACACACACACACACACACACACACACACACACATATATATCCTACATCACAACTCAAGGCCGACCAGAGAAACACACCTGCTTCTTAGAAAAAAGAATGCATAATTAAAACAATCAAAAATGGACAACTAGCAAATAAAATAATAATAATAATAATAATAATAATAATAATAATAATAATAATAATAATAATAAAGATAATAACAATAAGGACAAAAACAAACAAAAAGAAAACAACAATCTCCGTTCAAAACAATAAAATCCCTTCCACCTCTCAGTGTCTTTTAATGTCTTTATTAAAAAGCTCTTTATAATATATATATCATTATATATTATTATATTATATAATGTATTATTATCATATAAAAATACAGGTAAGAAGTCTCCAACCGTCCGTCTGAACTTTAGATTATGCAATAGATTTAAAAAAGGATTTTAATATGTGATAATTGAATCTTCTTACTTCTCCTTTTTTGTTAAACTGTTATTCTTCTTTTGTTATAGTTGATTTTCTATTTACGCCGTTATTCCTTTCACATGTTTGAAATAAAAAACTAAACTAAACAATCCTCAAACACGTTTTTCACGACTGTGTTTCAGATGAAAGCTCGACATCAGCAGCGTCAGAAACAGGTGAACGTTATGAAAGTTTGTCTCATCACCAAAGAAAGACGCAGAAACACCGAGGGACGGACGGGGACGTGTTCAGGACACACGTCAAACTCTTATTATTACATCTACCGCAGCAGAATCAGCTTCATCTGCACTCTGCTTTCTACACTGCTCCCCCAAATAAAGACATCATCATCATCATCATCATAATAATAATAATAGATGTGTTTTATAAAGCGCTTTTCGCAAAAACAGACAAACAGGACGCACGTTATGAGGCGAGGACGGCCGTCCCACTTCAGAATGAGTCAGACTGATGCACTTTCCAAACATTTACAGGTGCATTACAAGGCTCTCACAGCTGAGGTTATTCCATACGTACATGTAATATATACAGTATATACACTATATAGTGTATATACTGTATATACTGTATATCACCACAGCATTAGCACACGTTTATGCTCCTAGAGGACACTTTAACACACGTTTATGCTCCTAGAGGACACTTTAACACAGGTTTATGCTCCTAGAGGACACTTTAGCACACGTTTATGCTCCTAGAGGACACTTTAACACACGTTTATGCTCCTAGAGGACACTTTAACACAGGTTTATGCTCCTAGAGGACACTTTAGCACACGTTTATGCTCCTAGAGGACACTTTAACACACGTTTATGCTCCTAGAGGACACTTTAGCACACGTTTATGCTCCTAGAGGACACTTTAACACACGTTTATGCTCCTAGAGGACACTTTAGCACATGTTTTGGCTCCTAGAGAACACTTTAACACACGTTTATGCTCCTAGAGGACACTTTAACACACGTTTATGCTCCTAGAGGACACTTTAACACAGGTTTATGCTCCTAGAGGACACTTTAGCACACGTTTATGCTCCTAGAGGACACTTTAACACACGTTTATGCTCCTAGAGGACACTTTAGCACACGTTTATGCTCCTAGAGGACACTTTAACACACGTTTATGCTCCTAGAGGACACTTTAGCACATGTTTTGGCTCCTAGAGAACACTTTAACACACGTTTATGCTCCTAGAGGACACTTTAGCACACGTTTATGCTCCTAGAGGACACTTTAACACACTTTTATGCTCCTAGAGGACACTTTAACACATGTTTATGCTCCTAGAGGACACTTTAACACACTTTTATGTTCCTAGAGGACACTTTAACACACGTTTATGCTCCTAGAGGACACTTTAACACACTTTTATGCTCCTAGAGGACACTTTAACACACATTTATGTTCCTAGAGGACACTTTAACACACGTTTATGCTCCTAGAGGACACTTTAACACACTTTTATGCTCCTAGAGGACACTTTAACACATGTTTATGCTCCTAGAGGACACTTTAACACACGTTTATGCTCCTAGAGGACACTTTAGCACACGTTTATGCTCCTAGAGGACACTTTAACACACTTTTATGCTCCTAGAGGACACTTTAACACACGTTTATGCTCCTAGAGGACACTTTAACACACGTTTATGCTCCTAGAGGACACTTTAGCACACGTTTATGCTCCTAGAGGACACTTTAACACACGTTTATGCTCCTAGAGGACACTTTAGCACACGTTTAGACTCCTAGAGGACACTTTAGCACACGTTTATACTCCTAGAGGACACTTTAACACACGTTTATGCTCCTAGAGGACACTTTAAAACACGTTTATGCTCCTAGAGGACACTTTAGCACACGTTTAGACTCCTAGAGGACACTTTAGCACACGTTTATACTCCTAGAGGACACTTTAACACACGTTTATGCTCCTAGAGGACACTTTAACACACGTTTATGCTCCTAGAGGACACTTTAAAACACGTTTATGCTCCTAGAGGACACTTTAACACACGTTTATGCTCCTAGAGGACACTTTAGCACACGTTTATGCTCCTAGAGGACACTTTAACACACGTTTATGCTCCTAGAGGACACATTAACACACGTTTATGCTCCTAGAGGACACTTTAACACACGTTTATGCTCCTAGAGGACACTTTAGCACACGTTTATGCTCCTAGAGGACACTTTAACACACGTTTAGACTCCTAGAGGACACTTTAACACACGTTTTTTACGTATATACATAAGTGTGTATCTATATAGATGAGGGGTGTTCAGTCCTGCTCCTGGGGGCCACAGTCCTGCATGTTTTAGGTTTCTCCTGCTCTGACACACCTGAGTCTAACCAAACCTAACGAGCACATCATTAGACTCAGGTGTGTTGGAGCAGGAGAAACCTAAAACATGCAGGACTGTGGCCCCCCCAGGAGCAGGACTGAGGCCCTCCAGGAGCAGGACTGAGGCCCCCCCCCCAGGAGCAGGACTGTGGCCCCCGAGGAGCAGGACTGTGGCCCCCCAGGAGCAGTACTGAGGCCCCCCCCCAGGAGCAGGACTGTGGCCCCCCAGGAGCAGGACTGTGGCCCCCCAGGAGCAGGACTGTGGCCCTTCAGGAGCAGGACTGGACACCCCTGACACGAACACGTCTTTAAACATGAAATTACTTTAATTTAAAAGTGTTAAATCATTTTTTGTCCCTGTGCCTAAAGCTCCGCCCACTTCAGCCTCTCATCACAAACATGTTGGTAGAAAAAAAAAATAAAATATTCATAAATGTGAGGGTCTGAAAGTCTCAGACAACGAAGGGAAGTTTTTATGCAGTGACGTGTTCGAGCTCCTTGAAAGCACCGAGGGGCGGCCAGCGGAGGGCGCCAGCGGCCGCCACACGCTCCCCCGGTAAAAAGCTCCAGTGCAGGCAGCGGATTACCTTATTTGGTGCGGAGCCCCTAAATGTAACACCGGAGAGATGCTCCAGTCCGCTGCTGCCGCTGCTGCCTGCGTCAGTGCGCGCGGAGGAGCGTGCGTAAAAGCGCATAAACTAACTTCATGTGAAGGAACGAAGGGAGGTGGATGGAAGCACATCCTCTGCTGTGAGCTCCTGTCACACTGTCACTGCACGCACCAAATACGTGACGGCATCACACTCATAAAACATAAAACATAAAAACATAAAAACATGAAACATGAACCTCCAGGATGGAGCAGACGCGTCCGTGCGTAACGCGCCACACATCTCCAAACAGGACGGACAACTTCAACACACACTCTCCGGATTTTAGTGAAGAAAGTCCCGAGACAGACCCCCGCAGTGACAGGTCACACAGCATCTCTCTCTCTCTCTCTCTCACACACACACACACACACACACACACACACCAGCAAAACTTACATGTGTACTGAAGCCTGTGGTCTCCAAGTGTGTGTGTGTTCCTCTCCGGTCCGCTCAGTCAGTGCGCGCAGCAGCCCGCAGATCCTTTGGTCACAGAGGGTGTGTGTGTGTGTGTGTGTGGAGCCTGAGTGTGTGTGTGTGCACCGAGGTCCCGGACCTCCCTCCCCACGCGCAGTCCCGGTGGGGGAAATGGGGCAGTGCTGGTGGCGTAAAGGAGGAACAAGAGATAGTCCCTCTGCTCTCTCTCTCTCTTTTCTACCTCTGCCTCTCTCTCTCTCTCTCTCTCTCTCTCTCTCTCTCTCTCTCTCTCTCTCTCTCTCTCTCTCTCTCTCTCTCTCTCTCTCTCTCTCTCTCTCTCTCTCTCTCTCTCTCTCTCTCTCTCTCTCTCTCTCCTCTCTCTCTCTCTCTCTCTCTCTGCTCAGCTGTGAGAGCCTTAATTGGTAAACGGCAGAAGAGGTGCTGGGGGTGTGACTCCCCCACCGCCTCTTTTTCCCTTTTACAAGGGTGACGTCATGACCGCGCCCTGGGGATTTTAAAGGTATGATGTGACCGGAGTGTGTGTGTGTGTGTGTGTGTGTGTGTGTGTGTGTGTGTGTGTGTGTGTGTGTGTGTGAGAGGAGAGAGAGAGAGAGAGAGAGAGAGAGAGAGAGAGGTCCTCACCCCTCTCTCTCTCTCTCTCCTTCCCGTTATCTGTTATTGTTCAAACTGATGCTATGTAATGAAATGATTTTCTCTCAACACGTGTGTGTGTGTGTGTGTGTGTGTGTGTGTGTGTGTGTGTGTGTGTGTGTGTGTGTGTGTGTGTGTGTGTGGGTGTGTGTGTGTTTGAGTTCTCTCCAGCTGAGCATTGGCTCAGGAAACAAGAATGTTGCCCTGTACTTACAGTTCAGCAGTGTGGAGGGAGGAGAGGGAGGAGAGGGAGGAGAGGGGAGGCTGAGGGGGAGGCTGAGGGGGAGGAGAGGGAGGCTGAGGGGGAGGAGGAGGCTGCGGGGAGGAGAGGGAGGAGAGGGGAGGCTGAGGGGGAGGAGAGGGAGGAGAGGGGAGGCTGAGGGGGAGGAGAGAGGAGAGGGAGGGAGGAGAGGGAGGAGAGGGAGGGAGGAGAGGGAGAGAGGGAGGAGAGGGAGGAGAGGGAGGCTGAGGGGGAGGAGAGGGAGGCTGAGGAGGAGGAGAGGGAGAGAGGGAGGCTGAGGAGGAGGAGAGGGAGAGAGGGAGGAGAGGGAGGAGAGGGAGGAGAGGGAGAGAGGGAGGAGAGGGAGGAGAGGGAGGAGAGGGAGGCTGAGGGGGAGTTGATGGGAA
>NC_139834.1:646685-679185 GCF_963691815.1 Echiichthys vipera
TATAACAAAGTAGAGTCGAGTAATTACGGAAAAACGTAACTCATTAAAAGGAATGGAGTCCATATTTAGACATGTCGGTGGCTTTTATGACCAGAGTCAGATGCATCACTCACACAGAAACAGCACTTAAAGGAAAGTGCACGTGACCGACACGAGGTGACGGTGAGCCGACCCGTGTGCACGACTGGACCGGGACTCTTAACTCTCACAGACTGGTAACACTTTCTAACACGCTTTATAAGGTGTAACCGATGGATACGTAATTAATTATAGTAGTATTATAGTATATATTAGGGCGCCCTCCCACTGTGCCTCCGTCCCGTGCCCCAGCACGTGTCACAGCTAAAGTCTGGTTCCTTTGACCAGTGTGAGTGCAACCGTACCACGTCTAGGAGCGGCACGCTTGCACATGTACGAGCACGAGCGTGCGCACGTGTACGAGCACGAGGCCTACGGCGGTTCTGAGGTCATTTCCTGTGCGCCTGTTGGGACGTAGAAAAAAGAAGGAGGGACCATGCGCGGACATTTCAAACAATGGCGGTGAAAGGTTCACGTTGGTGTGATGCGGAGGTGGAGTGTTTACTGCAGATTTGGTCAGACGACACAATTTCAATATGAACTGTGCAAAGCTGAAGTGAGCTGAACAGTAAAACACGTAATCTTCTGCACAAGCAACACGAGAGCAAACACAGACGCACCGCTACAGAACAGCTCAGCACAAACCACCACTTAGGAAGCCTCCCTCACCTGCACACACACTCCTTCAACACACTTAAAGCTGCAGTCGGCAAGTCTGGCAGATCGAGTTGACTCAGTCAAATTATGAATGTTTACAAGTCCCACGCCCCTCCCCCTCCCCTTCTCCCACTGAGCTCCTTCCCATCGAGTGCTCGTCAGTGCACGTGCACCAGATTCCTGTGAACGCGCCCGTGTCTTCTCTCATCAATAAACAGCATGGAGCAAACGCTACATGGAGGTGGGCAACTGCTCACGTCATTCAGCGTGTGCCTTAAGCTTAAAGCGTGTGCCTGTGATATTTGCTGCGTCCCAAATCGAGCACTTCCACCCTCAAACTGGCTTTTTTGAGGGTGGAAGTGCGTTCACGCCGGAAGTCAGTAAAATGAAGTGTACCAAACTGTTGAGTGTGGTGCGACGACACTCATCGCCCTCAATAGCCGCCATTTTGTCTACTTAGAGGAAGAGGCGGGACTTAATTCAAACTGGAAAATGGCGGAACAACAGCGCAACGGTGCGGTAACGACTAGATTCACTTTTTTGGCTCAGTCAGAGGAGTTGTTGGAAAAGATTTTGGAAAAATAAACAGAAGAAGAAATACGATCTTCTTCTGTCAGTACACTCACAACTGTACCATGATCGAGCGTGGAGGGGGGATCTGTGGCGTGTGCACGGACTGTGAACTGTGCTGATTGGACGGGACCAGTGACCATCGCTCTAAGACTGCAAGGGAAGCTCAGCGTCCCATAAAATGTCACGCCCCCCCCCCCAAAAAAAGAAAAGTGGTGAAACATGTTCTGCTGTGTTAACATTTCATTTACCAAATACGCGCTAGAAAGCTTCATCTTTAGTTCAGCATCAGCTCCTGATCACAGGAAACTGGAGCAGCTTCCTTCTCCTTCATCCCCACAGCTCCACGGCTCTTTACACAGTCGGACGCTCGGCTTCAGTGTAGAGCGTGTCGTTCCACTGCAGCCAAACTAGACGCTCATTGGATCAATGCTGGGCTTTGTCCCGCCCATCGGACGTTCAGCGCCTCTGGGGGTCTTTGGGAGAGTGGGCGGCTTCTGCGTGATGATTGGATGAGCTGTCTGAGGAGGAATCCTTTTTTGATTGACAGCTAAATGAGCGAATCAGCGATCGTGAAGAATTAACATCCGGCGGAGCATTTCCCAAGTTTTTAACCCTGTTGTTCTGAACTGATCCGCAGACTTGACCGAACCCCAGAGATTTGTCTTTATTAAAAACGGCTAGCCTTGTGTGGGTGTGGCTCTCACACTCACACTCACAGGCGTCACACTTCACAGTAGCCTGGCGCAGCAGCTCCAGCTGGACCAAGGCCGTTTAAGCAGCCAAGCTCTGCTGCCATTGAGAGGACACTGGTCAAGTCCGTGGAAAAAACGCCAAGTTCATTTTTTTGAAAAGGAACGAAGGTAAGGATTTACATATATATAAACAAACACATTTATGATGTAGATAAATGAGCTTCCCCTCCTTCAAAGACCAGCAGTGATTTTTGCAAAACAACAGGCTCTAGGTGCTCGTAGGATGATTCATGTTGTTCTGCCGGAGCAGAGTGTCGGCTTCAGTGAACGTGATCAAACTCATGTTGCCGACGGCGACTTTAATATATGTTATCAACTCTCACCACAAACACAGCAAACCGTACTGTAAGGATGTGAAGTCATAAAATACAGTCAGGGCCGGGCAGAGTCATTGCACTGACTCACTGACTCTGATGTCTGCCGCTGCCGCAGGGTGAGCTCACACACTCGTGATGTGTGTGCGTGTGTGTGTGTGTGTGTGCTGGTGGATGAACATATGAGAACAATATGCTTGTGTGTGGTTTAGTGTTCTGCATAGTTGTGTGCTGTGTTTCAGTATGCCGGGGTTTCCTTCTGGGAAAGCCCTCTGCACGCACAGATGTTTGTCTGTGTGTGCTCGGGTGGAAAGTGTGTGTCTGAAGGACGCGGGTCGATGGTCGGGGATGAAGGACGCGGGTCGATCGTCGGGGATGAAGGTCGTGGCTCGATCGCCTGGGATGAAGGTCGTGGGTCGTGGGTCGATCGTCAGGGATGAAGGATGTGGGTCGATCGCCTGGGATGAAGGACGTGGGTCGATCGTCGGGGATGAAGCTCGTGGCTCGATCGCCTGGGATGAAGGTCGTGGGTCGATCGTCAGGGATGAAGGACGTGGGTCGATCGTCAGGGATGAAGGACGTGGGTCGATCGTCAGGGATGAAGGACGTGGGTCGATCGTCAGGGATGACGGACGTGGGTCGATCGTCGGGGATGAAGAGACGGGGAGGGAATGGGTCGATCGTCGGGGATGAAGGTCGTGGGTCAATCGTTAAAGGATGAAGGACGTGGGTCGATCGTCGGGGATGAAGAACGTGGGTCGATCTTTGGGGATGAAGGGCGTGGGTCAATCGTTAAAGGATGAAGGACGTGGGTCGATCGTCAGGATGAAGGATGTGGGTCGATCGTCTAGGATGAAGAAAGTGGGTCGATCTTCAGGGATGAAGGACGTGGGTCGATCGTCTAGGATGAAGGACGTGGGTCGATCGTCTGGGATGAAGGACGTGGGTCGATCGTTTGGATGAAGGATGTGGGTCGATCGTCGCGATGAAGGACACGGGTCCATCGCCGAGGATGAAGGACGTGGGTCGATCGTCAGGATGAAGGACGTGGGTCGATCGTCGGGGATGAAGAACGTGGGTCGATCGTTGGGACGAAGGACGTGGGTCGATCGTCGGGATGAAGGACGTGGGTCGATCGTTGTGATGAAGGACGTGGGTCGATCGTCTGGATGAAGGACGTGGGTCGATCGTCAGGGATGAAGGACGTGGGTCGATCGTCGGGGATGAAGGACGTGGGTCGATCGTCGGGGATGAAGGACGTGGGTCGATCGTCGGGGATGAAGGACGTGGGTCGATCGACTGGGTGAAGGACGTGGGTCGATCGACTGGGTGAAGGACGTGGGTCGATCGTTGGGATGAAGGCCGTGGGTCGATCGTCGGGGATGAAGGCCGTGGGTCGATCGTTGTGATGAAGGCCGTGGGTCGATCGTCGGGGATGAAGGACGCGGGTCGATCGTCGGGGATGAAGGACGTGGGTCGATCGCCGGGGATGAAGGACGTGGGTCGATCGTTGGGGATGAAGGACGTGGGTCGATTGTTGGGGATGAAGGACGTGGGTCGATTGTTGGGGATGAAGGACACGGGTCGATCGTCAGGATGAAGGACTTGGGTCGATCGTCAGGATGAAGGACGTGGGTCGATCGTCGGGGATGAAGGACGTGGGTCGATCGTCTGGATGAAGGACGTGGGTCGATCGTCTGGATGAAGGACGTGGGTCGATCGTAAGGAATGAAGGACGTGGGTCGATCGTCGGGATGAAGAACGCGGGTCGATCGTCGGGGATGAAGGACGTGGGTCGATCGGCGGGGATGAAGAATGTGGGTCGATCGTCGGGGATGAAGGACGTGGGTCGATCGTCGGGATGAAGGACGTGGGTCGATCGTTGGGGATGAAGGACGTGGGCCGATCGTCGGGGATGAAGAATGTGGGTCGATCGTCGGGGATGAAGGACGTGGGTCGATCGTTGGGATGAAGGACGTGGGTTGATCGTCGGGGATGAAGGACGTGGGTCGATCGTCGGGGATGAAGGACGTGGGTCGATCGTTGGGATGAAGGACGTGGGTCGATCGCCGGGATGAAGGACGTGGGTCGATCGTCGGGGGATGAAGGACGTGGGTCGATCGTCGGGGGATGAAGGACGTGGGTCGATCGTTGGGATGAAGGACGTGGGTTGATCGTCGGGGATGAAGGACGTGGGTCGATCGTCGGGGATGAAGGACGTGGGTCGATCGTCTGGATGAAGGACGTGGGTCGATCGTAAGGAATGAAGGACGTGGGTCGATCGTCGGGATGAAGAACGCGGGTCGATCATCGGGGATGAAGGACGTGGGTCGATCGGCGGGGATGAAGGACGTGGGTCGATCGCGGGGATGAAGGACGTGGGTCGATCGTCGGGATGAAGGACGTGGGTCGATCGTTGGGGATGAAGGACGTGGGCCGATCGTCGGGGATGAAGAATGTGGGTCGATCGTCGGGGATGAAGGACGTGGGTCGATCGTTGGGATGAAGGACGTGGGTTGATCGTCGGGGATGAAGGACGTGGGTCGATCGTCGGGGATGAAGGACGTGGGTCGATCGTTGGGATGAAGGACGTGGGTCGATCGCCGGGATGAAGGACGTGGGTCGATCGTCGGGGGATGAAGGACGTGGGTCGATCGTCGGGGGATGAAGGACGTGGGTCGATCGTCTGGATGAAGGACGTGGGTCGATCGTCTGGATGAAGGACGTGGGTCGATCGTCGGGATGAAGGACGTGGGTCGATCGTCGGGGATGAAGGACGTGGGTCGATCGTCTGGATGAAGGACGTGGGTCGATCGTCGGGGATGAAGGACGTGGGTCGATCGTCTGGATGAAGGACGTGGGTCGATCGTCTGGATGAAGGACGTGGGTCGTTCGTCTGGATGAAGGACGTGGGTCGATCGTCTGGATGAAGGACGTGGGTCGATCGTTGGGGATGAAGGACGCGGGTCGAATGTTGGGGATGAAGGACGTGGGTCGATCGTTGGGGATGAAGGACGCGGGTCGAATGTTGGGGATGAAGGACGCGGGTCGATCGTCGGGGATGAAGGACGTGGGTCGATCGTCAGGGATGAAGGACGTGGGTCGATCGTCGGGGATGAAGGACTTGGGTCGATCGTCGGGGATGAAGGACGTGTGTCGTTTGTCAGGGATGAAGGACGTGGGACGATCGTCAGGGAGGTAAAGGTTTGAATCCCATGTAGACCGTACGGCCTCAGACAGGGGCGCTCTTCATGAGGTAAAGGTTTGAAGTCTGGAGTCTGCTGCGGTTCTTAAGGTTCATCGACCCGAACCAGCAGAGAAAAGCAAACGTCAGGACAGATTCAATAAAACAAGATTAAAACATTTCCATGAACTTGGAGTCGATGTTTTAGGTCCTGAGCTTCTGAAGAAAGTCCACGCGCTGATTGGCTGATTGGCTTTTTTGCACACGGCATCGACCTGATGCTCAAAGGATCAAAGGACAGCCTGTCATCAGTTTCTGTCCCCACCTATTTAAATGGACTGGCCCTTTAACCCACATTGGGGTCTTCTGCATGGTTGAGGATGGTTAAAGTAAATCAAACGTGTGTGGTCATAATAGGAAAACCCCACCCATGTAAACTGTGTGGATTAAACAAACACAGAGAGGACAGAGAGGTTCGGACTCTGGTGTCTCTGCTCCAGTGTCCAGCTCTCTCTCTCTCTCCTTTCACTCCCTCTCTGGCCTTATTAAGAAAATGGCTTAGATAGAAAGAGGAAGAGGAGGAGGAGGAGGAGGAGGAGGAGAGAGATGAAGACAGAGAGCTGGACCTGTTCCCAGATCTTCAGTTCCTGTTGGGTAACGACTCCATGGGGCCGAGGCAGGATGAGTGTGTGTCTGTGTTCATGTAATCAACACATGCACACTTCTGAGAGTGACTTACAGTAAAGGAACAATAACTGCGGGCATGAGCACTTGGTGTGTGTGTGTCTTGGTGTGTGTGTGTGTGTGTGTGTGTGTGTGTGTGTGTGTGTGTCTGTGTGTGTGTGTTGATATTGAAATTAGACAGAGGTGTTCGACACATTCACAGTCTTTAAAAGGAGACTGAGCCGAGCTGAATGAATCAGACTACAGGAATCTATTGCTAGTAGCTACTGGCCGTTTTGGCAAGACACACACACACACACACACACACACACACACACACACACACACACACACACACACACACACACACCCTTAAACCCCATACTGATTCGTGACGTAAGAGAAAGGTCTCTCTGCACCTGAATCCCCTCTGAGGTTGTGTCTGTAAAGCTTCTTGACCCCCTCCAGCCTCTGTTCACACACGTCGAGACACTTAAGAAGCTGCACAAACACAAGTACATTTAAACACTCTGAAGCTTTCTCCATCTACAAACACAGCCTTTTAAGGTAAGCGCTCCCTTGCTCTCTCTCTCTCTCTCTCGCTCTGTCCGCTCCGTCTGTCTTTGCCTCCTCTTGCTTCTCCGTCTTTCTCACCCACCCCCGCCCCAAACCTCCCCCACCACCACCCCCGACCCCTTATTGTGTTGCTACCCTTCATATTTCTTCTGTTTCTCTGGCTCTTCCCCCAAACAAGCACTGCTGGACTCCCTAATGGCCGCCACGCCTCTCTGGGGCCTTAGACTCCCGTGAACCCGTCTAAACACAGAGGCGGAGTGAGAACGGCGGCAAACTGTCCAAACAGAGGAACGCAAACAAACAGAGGCCAGGGAGATGGACTCTGGATATCAGTGTTTTGGGTGGTGTTGTGGGCTGGTTCCTGCAGGGAGGCGACAGAACACGGGCAGCGGCGTGCGTTCATGAGTCAGAGCTCCGGGGCACGACGACATTTCCCAGATGTGGGTCAGGCTCCGAGGAGAGACGAGGAGCCTCACTGTTTGGAGTTTGGTGGCTTCTGCATTTCTCTGTGTGTGGTGCCGAGATGGAGAGATGGGCTCCAGTGGTTTTGTCCATATAAGGGAGGAGGAATGTGGAGAGAGAGCAGCTATGAATGACTGATCTCCCCCTCCGTCCCTCCGTCCTCCGTCCGTCCCTCCCTCTCTCCCTCTCGCCCTCTCTCTCTCTCCCTCTCTCTCTCTCCCCCTCGTCCTAAATCTAGTTTTCTTTTGTTATTTCTTCCGGATTCTGTTGTTGCTTTCATTTGTGTGCATCAGTGCAAATGTCAAATACCAATACACACACATGCTCAGGGTGTACACACACACACACACACACACGCACACACACACACACACATGCTCAGGGTGTACGCACACGCGCACACACACACACACACACACACACACACGCGCAAACACACGCAAACACACACACACACACACACACACACACACCAGACAGTAGTTTTTCAGAGGCTGTCTGAACCCAATGACATCATCGTGACCCTGCTGGCTCACTGACATCATCAGTTACCTGTCTGTCTGTGTGTGTGTGTGTGTGTGTGTGTGTGTGTGTGTGTGTGTGTGTGTGTGTGTGTGTGTGTGTGTGTGTGTGTGTGTGTGTGTGTGTGTGTGCTCATCCATGTGACTCATCTGCATTACATCACCGCTAAAGAAAAACATAGGTACACACGGCGTAGACACTCATCACACCTGTGTGACTCATTTACTGTGGTGTGTGTGTGTGTGTGTGTGTGTGTGTGTGTGTGTGTGTGTGTGTGTGTGTGTGTGTGTTTGTGCACGTGTGTGTGCGTCAGAACCCCTTAGTCTCTCTGTCAGTCATCAGCTCTGCCTCTAAGGTGACAGCTGCCCTCTTCACCTGCATCTGGACCGGATTCACTGAAAGCAGATGTTAAGAGAAACCAATGATGATGTCAGCGCTGTGTGTGTGTGCGTGTTCCTGCCTGATGCATAGAAAATAATGTGTGTGTCTACTGGGTGTGTTACCAAAGGGAAGAGGTCGAACTGTCCACAAGACGGTACCGCACAACACAACACGTTCTGCAGGCCCGCTGCTCCCCATACGCAGAGTACGCGGAGCACGCAGAGCACGCAGAGTACGCAGAGCACGCAGACTACGCAGACTACGCAGAATACGCAGAGTACACAGAGTAAACAGAGTAAACAGAGTAAACAGAGCACGCAGAGTTAGCAGAGTACGCAGAAAACTCAGATCACGCAGAGTACGCAGAGTACGCAGAGCACGCAGAGTACGCAGAGCAGGCAGAGAACGCAGAATACGCAGAGAACGCAGAGCAGGCAGAGCACGCAGAGTACGCAGAGTACACAGAGTACGCAGAGTACGCAGAGCACGCAGAGTACGCAGAGTACGCAGAGAACGCAGAGTACGCAGTGTACACAGAGTATGCAGAGTACGCAGAGTACGCAGAGCACGCAGAGTACGCAGAGTACGCAGAGAACGCAGAGTACGCAGTGTACACAGAGTACGCAGAGAACGCAGAGTACGCAGTGTACGCAAAGTACGCAGAGAACGCAGAGTACGCAGAGTACGCAGAGTACGCAGAGTACGCAGAGAACGCGGAGCACGCCGCATACGCGGAGCACGCAGAGCACGCAGAGCACGCAGAGCACGCAGACTACGCAGAGCACGCAGAGCACGCAGATTACGCAGAGTACGCAGAGTACGCAGAGTACGCAGACTACGCAGAGTACGCAGAGTATGCAGAGCACGCAGAGTACGCAGAGCACGCAGAGTACACAGAGCACGCAGAGAACGCAGAGTACGCAGAGTATGCAGAGCACGCAGAAAACGCAGAGTACGCAGAGTACACAGAGAACTCAGATCACGCAGAGTATGCAGAGTACGCAGAGCACGCAGAGTACACAGACCCCGCACAGTATACAGAGTACGCAGAATACGCAGAGTACGCAGAGCACGCAGAGAACTCAGATCACGCAGCTCACGCAGAGCACGCAGAGCACGCAGAGCACGCAGAGCACGCAGAATACGCAGAGCACGCAGAGTACGAGTATTACAGAGCACGCAGAGAACGCAGAGCACGCAGAGCACGCAGAGCACGCAGAGTACGCAGAGTACGCAGAGTACGCAGAGAACACAGAGCACCCAGAGCACGCAGAGAACGCAGAGCACGCAGAGCACACAGAGTACGCTGAGTATACAGAGTACACAGAGTACGCAGAGCACGCAGAGTACGCGGAGCACGCAGAGCACGCAGAGCACGCAGAGCACGCAGAGCCGCAGAGTACGCAGAGTACGCAGAGTACGCTGAGTACGCAGAGTACGCAGAGTACGCAGAGTACGCAGAGCACGCAGAGCACGCAGAGAACGCAGACTACGCAGAGAACGCAGAGTACGCAGAGAACTCAGATCACGCAGAGAACGCAGAGTACGCAGAGTACGCAGAGTACGCAGACTACGCAGACTACGCAGAGCACGCAGAGTACGCAGAGCACGCAGAGTACGCAGAGCACGCAGAGCACGCAGAGCACGCAGAGTACGCAGAGCACGCAGAGCACGCAGAGCACGCAGAGTACGCAGAGTACGCAGAGCACGCAGAGCACGCAGAGTACGCAGAGTACGCAGAGCACGCAGAGTAGGCAGAGCACGCGGAGTACGCGGAGCACACGGAGCACGCTGAGTACGCGGAGCACGCAGAGCACGCAGAGCCGCAGAGTACGCAGAGTGCGCAGAGTACGCGGAGCACGCAGAGCACGCAGAGCCGCAGAGTACGCAGAGTGCGCAGAGCACGCAGAGTACGCAGAGAACGCAGATCACGCAGAGTACGCAGAGAACGCAGACTACGCAGAGAACGCAGAGTACGCAGAGAACGCAGAGAACGCAGAGTACGCAGAGAACGCAGATCACGCAGAGAACGCAGAGTACGCAGAGTACGCAGACTACGCAGAGCACGCAGAGTATGTAGAGTACGCAGAGTATGCAGAGTACGCAGAGCACGCAGAGTACGCAGAGTATACAGAGTACAACACAGAGTACGCAGAGTACGCAGAGTATACAGGGTACGCAGAGAACGCAGAGTACGCAGAGTACACAGAGAACTCAGATCACGCAGAGTATACAGAGTATAAAGAGTACACAGAGTACGCAGAATACGCAGAGCACGCAGAGCACGCAGAGCATGCAGAGAACTCAGAGAACGCAGAGCACGCAGAGAACGCAGAGCAAGCACAGTATACAGAGCACGCAGAGTACACAGAGTACGCAGAGTACGCAGAGTACGCAGAGCACGCAGAATACGCAGAGCATGCAGAGTACGCAGAGCACGCAGAGTACGCAGAGCACGCAGAGCACGCAGAATACGCAGAGCACGCAGAGTACGAGTATTACAGAGCACGCAGAGAACTCAGAGCACGCAGAGCACGCAGAGTACGCAGAGTACGCAGAGTAAACAGAGTACGCAGAGTATGCAGAGTATTACAGAGTATTGTATATATGTGTAAGGGTGCAGATTTGCTGTCTCTTCTGGAGTTGTTTGTCTTTTGAAGAGTCTCTGTTTGGGCTGTGTTCCACTCGTGCTTTGGTTTGTATGTGTGTATTTTCTTGAATAATGATAATAGAAAAGAAAAGAATGTGTGTGTGTGTGTGTGTGTGTGTGTGTGTGTGTCTGTGTGTGTGTGTGTGTGTGTGTGTGTGTGCGTGTGTGTGTGTGTGTGTGAGCTCTGGAAAGGGGAGGAGGTGTTTCCTGGTTGACCCTGGATCCGTCTCACCTCGGCCCCATCAGCCCTCATCTAATCCTCCTCCTGCTTGTTTTCTTCTCATTCCTCCTGCCTCTCTTCAGTCATGCGTGACTATGTGTGTGTGTGTGTGTGTGTGTGTGTGTGTGTGTGTGTGTGTGTGTGTGTGTGTCTGTGTGTGTGGGTGTGTGTGAGAGATTATGAGAGAGAGATGAAATAGTATATAGGTTAGAGTGTCACAGGGAATAAACCAGCTACAGTACTAATTATTAATCTGATAAATTAAACATTCACAACTTTTGTCTTGTCATGTTTTAGCTCCTAGAGGACACTTTAACACACGTTTATGCTCCTAGAGGACACTTTAGCACACGTTTATGCTCCTAGAGGACACTTTAACACACGTTTATGCTCCTAGAGGACACTTTAACACATGTTGATGCTCCTAGAGGACACTTTAACACATGTTTATGCTCCTAGAGGACACTTTGACACACGTTTATGCTCCTAGAGGACACTTTAACACACGTTTATGCTCCTAGAGGACACTTTAGCACACGTTTAGGCTCCTAGAGGACACTTTAGCACACGTTTATATTCCTAGAGGACACTTTAACACACGTTTATGCTCCTAGAGGACACTTTAGCACACGTTTATGCTCCTAGAGGACACTTTAACACACGTTTATGCTCCTAGACACTTTAACACATGTTTATGCTCCTAGAGGACACTTTAACACACGTTTATGCTCCTAGAGGACACTTTAGCACACGTTTATGCTCCTAGAGGACACTTTAACACACGTTTATGCTCCTAGAGGACACTTTAACACACGTTTATGCTCCTAGAGGACACTTTAGCACACGTTTATGCTCCTAGAGGACACTTTAACACACGTTTATGCTCCTAGAGGACACTTTAACACACGTTTAGGCTCCTAGAGGACACTTTAACACACATTTATGCTCCTAGAGGACACTTTAACACACGTTTATGCTCCTAGAGGACACTTTAACACACGTTTATGGTCCTAGAGGACACTTTAACACACGTTTAGGCTCCTAGAGGACACTTTAACACACATTTATGCTCCTAGAGGACACTTTAACACACGTTTATGCTCCTAGAGGACACTTTAACACACGTTTATGCTCCTGGAGGACACTTTAACACACGTTTATGCTCCTAGAGGACACTTTAACACACGTTTATGCTCCTAGAGGACACTTTAGCACACGTTTATGCTCCTAGAGGACACTTTAGCACACGTTTATGCTCCTAGAGGACACTTTAGCAAACGTTTATGCTCCTAGAAGACACTTTAGCACACGTTTATGCTCCTAGAGGACACTTTAACACACGTTTATGCTCCTAGAGGACACTTTAGCACACGTTTATGCTCCTAGAGGACACTTTAACACACGTTTATGCTCCTAGAGGACACTTTAACACATGTTTATGCTCCTAGAGGACACTTTAGCACACGTCTATGCTCCTAGAGGGCACTTTAACACACGTTTATGCTCCTAGAGGACACTTTAACACACGTTTATGCTCCTAGAGGACACTTTAGCACACGTTTATGCTCCTAGAGGACACTTTAGCACACGTTTATGCTCCTAGAGGACACTTTAGCAAACGTTTATGCTCCTAGAGGACACTTTAGCACACGTTTAGGCTCCTAGAGGACACTTTAACACACGTCTCTCACACAAGACTGTGTGTGTATGTGTGTGTGTCTGTGTGTGTGTCTGTGTGTGTGTGTGTGTGTGTGTGTGTGTGTGTGTGTGTGTGTGTGTGTGTGTGTGCAGAACAATCATTTCTTGTTGATCTTGAACACTCGTTACAAACAGTACAAACGCTCTAATGTGAAGTTTAGTTTCTGTGGTTCAGAGTCAACAGAAATGCTTTCCTGTGTTATGGTGATAAAGGACTTTACCAGGGGTGGGCATCTCCGGTCCTGCAGAGCCGCTGTCCTGCATGTTTCAGGTTTCTCTCTGCTCCAGCACACCTGAGTCTAACACACCTGAGTCTAACACACCTGAGTCTGATGCTCTGCTCGTTATCAAGCAGCTGATGCTCGTCACAGTCTGATTATTGTTAGACTCAGGTGTGTTAGGGTAGAGAGGAACCTAAAGCATGCAGCACAGTGGCTCTGCAGGACCGGAGTTGCCCACCCCTGGACTTTACTAAAGCTAAAGACTAAAACTTACTCACACAGCAATCCGTAGACAGGCCCCATTTAAAGACGTAATGTGAACAGAAATTATGCATTTAGACCTGCAGAGTGAACGTAGCTTTAGAATCTATGTCCCCAACCATGGCTCTGAGCGCTCAGTAGCCTGTGTTGATAAGTCCCTAGTCCAGTCCCTATCTTCTTTCAGTTTGGTCTTGGATCTATAATATCCAAAAGAGTCAGACACTGTTCCAGGGTACAGTCCTACACACAGGAGCTAATCAGTCACAGAGAGTAAAGAGAGAAAGGAATCCAGAATGTGTCGAATTATTATTTCACCAATTGAAACATAAAACATGAAACTGAAGAATATCTAAAGATTCATTTGATGGTTTGATCTCAATCAGGAAATGGATTAAATGAGCAAAGGGGACGACCTGGTGGAGTGATGCCAGGAAATTATTATGGATAAAAAAAGGCTAACTGACACAAGAATGCTGAAGAAAGTCACAAAGAGAGAGCTTAAACGTGTGTTAAAGTGTCCTCTAGGAGCTTAAACGTGTGTTAAAGTGTCCTCTAGGAGCATAAACGTGTGTTAAAGTGTCCTCTAGGAGCATAAACGTGTGTTATAGTGTCCTCTAGGAACATAAACGTGTGTTAAAGTGTCCTCTAGGAGCATAAACGTGTGCTAAAGTGTCCTCTAGGAACATAAACGTGTGTTAAAGTGTCCTCTAGGAGCATAAACGTGTGCTAAAGTGTTCTCTAGGAGCATAAACGTGTGTTAAAGTGTCCTCTAGGAACATAAACGTGTGTTAAAGTGTCCTCTAGGAGCATAAACGTGTGGTAAAGTGTCCTCTAGGAGCATAAACGTGTGTTAAAGTGTCCTCTAGGAGCATAAATGTGTGTTAAAGTGTCCTCTAGGAGCTTAAACGTGTGTTAAAGTGTCCTCTAGGAACATAAACGTGTGTTAAAGTGTCCTCTAGGAGCCTAAACATGTGTTAAAGTGTCCTCTAGGAGCATAAACATGTGTTAAAGTGTCCTCTAGGAGCCTAAACATGTGTTAAAGTGTCCTCTAGGAGCATAAACGTGTGTTAAAGTGTCCTCTAGGAGCATAAACGTGTCCTAAAGTGTCCTCTAGGAGCATAAACGTGTGCTAAAGTGTCCTCTAGGAGCATAAACTTGTGTTAAAGTGTCCTCTAGGAGCATAAACGTGTGCTAAAGTGTCCTCTAGGAGCATAAACGTGTGTTAAAGTGTCCTCTAGGAGCATTAACGTGTGCTAAAGTGTCCTCTAGGAGCATAAACGTGTGTTAAAGTGTCCTCTAGGAGCATAAACGTGTGTTAAAGTGTCCTCTAGGAGCATAAACGTGTGCTAAAGTGTCCTCTAGGAGCATTAACGTGTGCTAAAGTGTCCTCTAGGAGCATAAACGTGTGTTAAAGTGTCCTCTAGGAGCATTAACGTGTGCTAAAGTGTCCTCTAGGAGCATAAACGTGTGTTAAAGTGTCCTCTAGGAGCATAAAC
Source organism: Echiichthys vipera (assembly GCF_963691815.1). Lineage (NCBI taxonomy): Eukaryota > Metazoa > Chordata > Actinopteri > Perciformes > Trachinidae > Echiichthys > Echiichthys vipera. The sequence continues at coordinate 661,394 of NC_139834.1, forward strand.
GTGTGTTAAAGTGTCCTCTAAGAGCATAAACGTGTGTTAAAGTGTCCTCTAGGAGCATAAACGTGTGTTAAAGTGTCCTCTAGGAGACATTAGATTAATAATTAGTACTGCAGCTGGTTTATTTCCTGTGACACCCTAACCTATATACTAGTTCATCTCTCTCTCTCTCTCTCTCTCTCTCTTTCTCTCTCTCTCTCTTACACACACACACACACACACACACACACGCACACACACACACACACACACACACACACACACACACACACTCAGGATTGAGCCAGACTGATGGGAAGGCTGCTCCCGCGTGAACTGCATGACATCATATGATCTCATTACTGAGGCAGCTGAGCACAGACCTGCAGAGACACGACCTGCAGGGAGGCAGAGACACACACACACACACACACACACACACACACACACACACACACACACACACAAGGAACTGCACTATCACTGCGTTTAATATCAGCTACTTCACATAGTTATATATCATGTTTGTTATACAGTATGTAGTAGGTGCTTTAGAGTGTCTTTGGTCCTATTTCAGCACATAAACACCAAAATGAAGCGGGGGGGGGGGGGGGTGGGGGGGGGGGTCTAACCACGTCAGCCGACCCCCGGAGGATCTGAGACGAGCTCTGCACCCACGCTTTACTCTCTGTGAGTGAGTTCATGTTCCTGTGGGGGCTTTAAACCTGCTGCACGGCTGAAGAGGCCACTGTGTGAAGTCTTCTCCGTGAAGGAGAGACGAAAAAGTGGAAGAGGAAAAAGTCGGACACAGTTGTTTATGTTTCCCTCGGCCGGTCTCCATGACAACGCTTCATTTTCACTTCCTTATCAACAATAAGGGCGACAGATGCCCACGTGTTGCACAATCTGACACACACCCCAGCTCCACCAGCTCCTGCAGATTCTCCCTCGTGACTTTGTTACATCTCTTTATTCTCTGCTTCTCCTGCTTTGACTAACAGAACGATTCCCTGTTCAGTCAGAGACACAGGCGGCGGCATCACACTCTCACCTGCAAACACGTTTCACACCAGACACAAAGAGTGGCGGGAGCTCAGTCCACAGGTGACTCGGCTGGGAACCGGAGGTCAAGTCCCAAAGGAAGGAGCCCATTGCTGCGTTGTTGTGTGTGTAGGGACTCTTCTCCTGCTGCTGCAGAGGTTTGCTGTTATTTTCAGCAGCATTAGTGGTTAAAAAAGACCTTTGAATGCCTTCACCGTGCTGCCCCGAGCTAACCACTGTTAGCCACGTCCGCCTGTTAGTGACTCTCCTGGATTTCTACCTTAACAATTGTCTTTTCTTGAAAAACAAAACAACACTGAGGCCTTTGGGCGTTCACAGGCCTCTAACACTGAACTTTAACATGAATGGAGCGTGACTGACCTGTCCAGGGTTCAGACTCAGGTCTTTTTTAGTTTCCAGGATGTTTTTTTTAGGAAAACGTTCTCAGGTGAAACGTTTGCGTCACATTACAGCAAGGTTTCATAAAAACACCCTCAAAGCAGTTTCATAATGTTGCTTTGAGATCTTTTCTCCTGTTTTATCATGAAACACTGTGGGAATGTTTCTTAAAGCACATTCTGTTTCCTCTAAAAGGAGACGTAGGTGAAGTCCGTCGTAACGTTTCCTATCCGCAGGGACGGTCCTCCTGCAGCCACAGACTCCCCAGAGCACTCACTGAAGCTCCTCCTGTTTGAGCCGCACTTGTTAAAAGCTATGGCAACAGCTGTTTGAGGAAATGACTGACCCTTTTCCTTGAATTTGAGTTCATAACGATTCACATGTTCAGCAGGAACAGGAGGTTCTCAGTCCTGGAGCGTCAGATACCCGCTCTGTCAGGGCCCTCTGCGTCTGATACCGTATGAAACGTGCGTGATGATGCCGCCGCCTGTGTCTCTGACTGATCTGGAGGATTTTCATCGTTCATAGTTCAAGCAGGAGAAGCAGGGACCCCAAACTTCCGTTGTTCCAGTGTTTGGAAAGTTTGTGAAATAAATGTGGACGGTTGCAACAAACGCACTTCATAAAGACGATGATTGTGATGATTATGGATTCTGTTTGGATTATTCTCTCTTGACGACCTAAAAGGAGAAACACAGTAGATCAGCACTGAACTGCTCACACACACACACACACACACACACACACACACACACATACACACACACACACACACACACACACACACACACAGGCCCCAGTGCCCAGTGTGAGTGATGAGGGTGTGGTGGCTAACACCCTGCGTGTTGCTCTGAAAACGGAAGTGTGTCTGGGAGGTGCATGGTGTGTGTGTGTGTGTGTGAAAGAGTGTGTGAAGGCCTGGCCTGTGTGTGTAATGGTGCAGTCAGAGTGTTATCAAGTTCACACGAGACGAGCACGGCTCATTCGGAGCTACAGGAGCTTTAGCGCTGATGCTAACGGACGTAAAGAACAGAAACGAGAGCACAACGTCGTCAGATCTGCATGAAACCAGACAAAGAGTGTACGGGGAAGTAAAATACATCACATTAAAGATAGATACATACATGTTTGTCTCAAATGATGATCGTCACCTACAGAAACGTGTTCTCTGAGTGGAGATGTGCGACGGCCTCTGGCAGGACTTGTCCCTGTTTACATTTCAGTCATTTCATCGTCTCCGCTCTGAACAGCAGAGTCTCTCAGTCACCGCACAACACACCGCTAACAGGAGGTCACAGGACACACACACTCGCAGGCTAACAGGAGGTCACAGGACACACACACTCACAGGCTAACAGGAGGTCATAGGACACACACACTCGCAGGCTAACAGGGGGTCTTTAAACAGGACACACAACACACACTCACAGGCTAACAGGACCCTGTGAGTGTGTGTGTCCAGTGTAAAATCCTTCCAGGGTCTTTTTCAGCAAATACACTCGTTAAATGATCCACAGAGACGACGACTATTAAGGTGGAAATCCAGGAGAGATGCTAACAGCCGGAAGTGGCTAACAGTGGTTAGCTCGGGGCAGCACGGAGAAGGCATTCAAAGGTCTTTTTTAACCACTAATGCTGCTGAAAATAACAGCAAACCTCTGCAGCAGCATGAGAAGAGTCCCTACACACACAACAAAGCAGCAATGGGCTCCTTCCACTGTAATGGACTTTACTATGAGAGGAGCTGGTACAGGGGCCAGTAGGTAAGTCTTTAAAACACTCTTTAATAAACTCTGGGTTCACTAACTACGCTGATGACGCTTTGTTGTGTGTGTAGGGACTCCTGTCATGTGTGTGAGTGTGTGTGTGTGTAGGGACTCTTCTCATGCTGCTGCAGAGGTTTGCTGTTATTTTCAGCAGCATTAGTGGTTAAAAAAGACCTTTGAATGCCTCTGGGATGATTTTACAGATAGACTCACCTGGCGGAGGTCCGGTCAGAGGATCGAAGCTCTACCTGTTATTACGCTCATGTGTGTTAGTAAAGTAAGTACACAGGGCACTGTCGCCTCACAGCGAGAGGGTTCCTGGTTTGAATCCCGGCTGGGGCCCTTCTGTGAGGAGTTTGCATGTTGTCCCCGTGTGTGCGTGGGTTTTCTCCGGGTTCTCCGGTTTCCTCCCACAGTCCAAAGACGTGCAGGTGTTGGGTTCATTGATGACTCTAAATCACCCGTAGGTGTGAATGGTTGTCTGTCTCTGTTCGTCTCTATGTGTCCTGTGATAGACTGGCGTCCTGTCCAGGGTGGACCCGCCTCACGCCCGATGTCAGCTGGGATCGGCTCCAGCCCCCCGAGACCCCGACAGGGACAAGAGGCTGAAGATGAATGAATGAATGAAATGTTAGTAAAGGAAATCTCCTCCTTTATGACACATGGAAGTGCAGATTGAAGGTCCTGTCTGAAAAGCTAGTAGGCTTTTTGATGTTGTAATGTGTGTGTGTGTGTGTGTGTGTGTGTGTGTGTGTGTGTGTGTGTGTGTGTGTGTGTGTGTGTGTGTGTATGTGTCACTGGTCACCAGAAGCAGGCACATGCTGCAGGACCATGTTTGGTCCTGTCGTCCCTGCCTCTGCGGGAGCTTTCGCTGAGACGCAGCAGAGTCCGGAGCAGATTCAGACCAAACACAGGGACCAGACCGGATAGAGGAGCTGCTGCGGGGCCTGTGGGCGACCCCCACATCCCACTGTGCAGGGGTCCCGGTCAGGGTTCAAAGCTCTGTGACTGGGTTTCCAAAGGAGTGGCCGTGTGTTGCCACCTCCTTATCAGGGCCGGGTGAGCTTAGTGTTTGCACAGTGATTCATTTGTACTTCTTTGTTACCTGATGTTGACCGTGATCGAACACCGGACGCCACTGAGCGCCCGAACAGCAACTTCACCTCCAAACCAAACTCACAGGGGTGCGATGACGCCGATCGTGACGTTATCAGACATGAATAACCCTCACACACCCTCCACCGCGTCCAACACACGCTGGAATGTGGAGTGATGCCGGAGCGGACGTCTGAACGCGGCGCAGATTCCCCACATTCCCCGGACACACAGCAACATTTGTTCTGCATTACCAGGACTTCAGAGATGAGCTCATGGTTCCTGTGCAGGAGTCAGAGACGCAGGGACGTTACATGTGTTTGTTACAGATGAGAGGAGCAACAGTGACACCTGGCGGCCTCTGGGGGCAGTGCATCAGAAGTCTGCTGCTCTAAAGGAAGCAGAAATACTTTAATAAAGTTATTTATTATAATAATAATTCTTTATTTTTAAGATAAGAACAGTGCACATTAATAAACATGAATATTTGCATGTTTCTGTAAACAGCAGGATTATAGCAAAGCTGCTGATTTGGATCCAAAGTCCCTAAAAATAATAAAATAAAAGAATTTAAAAATAAAAAGAGACAGAAAATAAATAAATAAAATACAAACAGAGACAATGAAGTCTGTACAGGTGATGGTGTCAATGTTTTATTTATTTATTTAGAACATGTTATTTTGTATTTATTTTAATGGAAAAACAACATAAATAGAAATAATTTAAGGAAAAAAAAAACAAATAATAATAATAATAATAAAACATAATAACATAACATAGACAGTTTGCCTAGACACTTTATTTTATTCATTAATTAATTAATTTATTTATTTATAGTACATCTTTATAATCTGTGATGAATGTAACACACACACACACACACACACACACACATAAGTATATATTGTATATTGTCATATAAAACTACATTTCCCAGAATGCAGCTGAAATATAAAAAAATAAAGAGACAAACAGATAAAATACAAATAGAGGGGAAAGGACACAAAATATTCTGTACAGGTGATGAAGTTAATGTTTTATTTATTTATGTTTTATTTACTTGTTTATATTTATTTATTTATTTCGAACATGTGACTGGAAAAACAATACAAATAGAAATAATGTAAAGAAAAGGAAAAAAACAACAAATAATAATAATAATAACAAAATAAAATAACATTATTTTGGTTGTATTGTATATGTAACCAGGTCCAGGTCAGGACCCACAGAACCAGGTCCAGGTCAGGACCCAAAGAACCAGGTCCAGGTCAGGACCCAGAGAACCAGGTCCAGGTCAGGACCCACAGAACCAGGTCCAGGTCCAAGCGTGTGAAGTGTGTTTCCTCAGGAGGGGGTCTGGAGTCTCCCTTAGAGAGAGGGGGAGAAGTTCAGCATCCGTGAGGAACTCGGAGTAGAGCCGCTGCTCCTTTGTGTTGAAAGGAGCCAGTTGAGGTGGTTCAGGATCATCTGGTCTGGATGAACCCTGGGCGCCTCCCTAGGGAGGTGTTCCAGGCACGTCCAGCTGGGAGGAGGCCTCGGGGAAGACCCAGGACCAGGTGGAGAGATTAGATCTCCACACTGGCCTGGGAACGCCTCAGGATCCCCCAGTTAGAGCTGGTTAATGTGGCCCGGGAAAGGGAAGTTTGGGGTCCCTGCTGGAGCTGCTGCCCCTGAGACCCGACCCCGGATAAGAGGCTGAAGATGAGATGAGATGAGATTCACTGGCCACCTGATGGCACAGTGGAGCTCCATGATGCTTCCTCTCACCATCACTGCTGTACGATGTGTAGATGGAGTTAAACCCGCTCCACTACAGGTGACATTAAAGTGTGAGATGCTGCTTCATTGGATTACTCCTCATTTAGCGTTTGCAGCTGAGCCTCAGACTCTGAGAGCGGCGTGAGGTCACTGACAGTGATGGGAGACATCAGAGCCAAGCTGCAGAATCAAAGTAAGTCGAATGGTTTTAAAGACGTTAAATGAAACATGAACACAAATAAAACGGTGTTACCAGCAACGGTGCCATCCTCAAAGGCGTCAGACGCATCATTTTAAACGGCAGCTTCACAGTTTCCGTGGGCTGGAGACCGGTGCTTCTTACGGAGGGTCAGAGACAGAGACACCACCTGAGAACACAGAGAGACGTCCGTGTGGAGATGACACCGAGCAAACAGCTGATGATGCAGAGAGCAGGCACCTGAGCTGTCAGAGGAGAAACAGGTTTAAAGTGGACACACACACGATCAGGGGCAAACACACACATGCACACAAACGTATCACATTAAATGAGCGAAAGAAAGAACTTTAAATTTCATTAAAGTTGGCTGTGTTGACTGTATCTATGTTTTTTATATATCGTCGTATAAAACTACATTTCCCAGAATGCAGCTGAACTCGTCATCTTTCATCAAATACATTTTTACAACGACAAATTAAAATACACTTTATATATAAATATATATATATATATATGTGTGTATATACACAGTATACACACACACACACACACACACACACACACACACACACACACACACACACAAGTATATCTGTATATCGTCGTATAAAACTACATTTCCCAGCATGCAGCGGAAGCTTATCGTCATCTTTCCTCAAATACATTTTTACAACGACCAATTAAAATACACTATTATTAAATAACGTGTTTAAATCACTATGAAAACAAACTGCAGCTAAAATAATTTATAAATAAATATATTTAATTATTATGTTTTCGCGGATATGACGCGCCGGAAGTCGCCTCCACTTCCTTTCCTCCATTAGGTGAGTGCGTGGACGGAGCGGCTCCTCTGCGGCTCTCCGTGAAAAACACAGATTTAAAGATATTTCACAGGGAAAACGGCTTCGATTTAACTCAATAACACGTTGTTTTTGTTATTTCACAGATCGCAACCATGGGCCGCCGACCAGCCCGCTGGTAAGTCCCGGTTTTGCCCGGTAACAGTTCGGTGTCAGTGAGAGGAAAATGGACGCGGCCCCGTTAGCACCATGTGCACCGCGCCGCCCTGCGACACCGACACACCGGCACAGATGTCTGATTACAGTCAAGGACACGTGTCCCTGTTCACGGTGTCCGTTACACCTCATCCCCGCCGTTACCCCCGGTCTCTTACCGGGTTTCCTCTCATCCAGAGCGCTAACGTTAGCTTGTTTAACGCTGTTTGAGCTAACGTCAGCTAGCTAGCTAGCATTAAGCTAGCGCTAGCACACCGACTCATCCACAGTGAAGTTAACATAATGTTCCTTTAGCAAAGATCCAGGAGACTTTAGGTTTAAAGTTTAATCTAAATTAACTCACTAATGTTTAAAGCCTGTGATCAGACACTTAAACACCAGAGAGGCTGTAAATAAAGTGTTAAAATATCACAAACATGTTGTTAAAGTTTAAATATTTAGCTTTTCTGGATCCACTTTGTTTTTTTATCATGTAAATAAAATAATATGCTGCTTTATTGGACCCTAAAAGTGGAAACTACATTATCAAAGCAGCAACGTTAATAATAAACAGAAGAAGCATCAATAATAAACAAGAAATGGTTAAATAGATTTATGACTCAGCACTTAATAGTCTCTCTCTGTGCCATGGAGCTCCATTCAGGTGACACATGTTAAAACATGAAGCCTGGTTTTCCTTTAATCTGTAATAAACAAACGTTTAAGTAGCTTAAAGCACAATAACCTGATTTAATGCACTGCAATATTAGTAAACCATGTGTACTGAATATACTTTTATATTCATCACAGCTGTAAAGTGATGAAAAAGTTCAAACATGCACATTGAAAGTGCACTAGACTTGTAAAAAGCACAGGAACAATTAGACCCATGGTTCTGTTTGGTTCTGGTCCGTTGTGTTGAACAGAACACTTTGTATCATGAAGTGTGTGTCAGGAGAAGCCCTGAGCTGCGTGGACGTGCGTCTGTGACGTGTCGTGCCGCAGCTCTGCAGCTTATTAAGCCGACCGGTCTCGCTGCAGTGCGGTTCTGGTGTGCAAAGGCTGCAGACAGTGACTCTTTGGTTGTGTATGTTCTCAGCTGGGCAGTGCTGAGCTCTTTAAGGGACCACTGAGACAAACTGGGTCTGCTCCTGAGGGCCTTTCACGGGCCTTCAGGACCCGATCAGACCTTTCTGTAACTGATCCTGCTGATATTTAAAGAGTAAACGGCCCAAACACACGGTGCTGCAGGGTGATGGAGACGGGTCCAGGATACTCATGCACATGCTTCTAAAACGTCCCCATATGCAGCTCAGACCTGGCGTTTCTGTCCGATCACATGTGGAACGAGCTTGAATTTGACTTTGGAGGCGGTGTGGGACGTCTGTGCCCGTCGTCTGAAAACTATTAAACGCATCAGTGAGTCATGCTGTCGTGCTGGGTGACATGTTTTTACCATGAACACTGAAACACCAAGCAAATTAGCTGTTTCTGTTTAACTGAACCGTCACTCAAACCTGCAGTGGCCAGCTGTTTTAGCTATAACTACTGAAAATGCAACTATTTCTGTTTACGTGTAGAGTAAGAACAAACGGTCTTGGAGCGACACACTCGGGTGGATATAATCACGTATTCCTGTGTTAACGCTGAAATCTGTCTCCACAGTTACCGGTACTGCAAGAACAAGCCGTACCCCAAGTCCCGCTTCTGCAGGGGTGTGCCTGGTGAGCTGCTCCCGTACTTTACTCAACATTAACATGTGTCAGGAGGTGAAGCTGTCAGTGCAGCAGCCTGGTTAGCAGTGCAGATACTGAGTTAACACATGTTCAGGTTCTTCCTGTGTAGAATCATCAGTGACAGTTTGATTTCAGAGTAATTCTGTGGTTTCCTGTTAAACCTGCAGCTTATTAAGCCGACCAGTTCTGCTCATGTGCGGCTCTGGTGTGCAAAGGCTGCAGACAGTGACTCTTTGGTTGTGTATGTTCTCAGCTGGGCAGTGCTGAGCTCTTTAAGGGACCACTGAGACAAACTAGTGTTGTCCATGTGAGAGAGAAATGATCCACTGACATGAACGTCTGACCAGGGGTGTCAAACTGGTCCAGTAAAGCTCCGCTGTGGCTGCAGGTTTTCATTCCAACCAAGCAAGAACACACCTGACTCTTCTTACTCAATCAGCTGAACTGTCTTCACACAGTTGATTTGTTGGAGCAGGTGTGTTTTTGATTGGTTACAATGAAAACCTGCAGCCACAGCGACTCTTTACTGGATCACTTTGACGCCCATGACGTAGACGGTTACCTTGATCCGTCTGATTAACTCTTTGAAAGCGTCTGTTCGCTTGATTTCAGGCCGTTTACTGTGTTTTCTCTTTCTTGCGTAGATCCCAAGATCAGGATCTTCGACTTGGGCAGGAAGAAGGCCAAGGTAGACGAGTTCCCCCTGTGTGGACACATGGTCTCTGATGAGTACGAGCAGCTGTCCTCTGAAGGTGAGTCACGGAGCCATAAACCTTAAAACCTCTGTTATTTTCTCTTTAAGACTGAAAGTGTCCGAATTTCTGTTCCAAACAAGTCGCTCTCCCACTGCTGCAGCAAGAAACTCTTTGACTTCTTAATAAACACTCAAGCATTTCAGTGAAGTTGGTCTGAATGTGAGAAAAGCACTGAAATCAAATCTTGAGTTGTGCCTGTTGTTCAGCAGCTCTTTGATTCTGTAACGTGTTTTATATGAAGTCACTGTAGAGTTCTTTATAAAGGCCGTTGTTTGTGTGCATGTGTAGAAATGCATGGTTTTAAAAAAGGCTACTTTTGAGGTGTTAGTCTGCAGAGGCTGTGCATGTGTAGACACACGTGTAGACACACGTGTGTCTACACGTGTGTCTACACGTGTAGACACACGTGTGTCTACACGTGTGTCTACACGTGTAGACACACGTGTAGACACACGTGTAGATTACTGTATGTGCATGTGTCTGTGGATGCATCTGTACACACTGAGGTGTCTGTATAGTTTGTTATAGTAGGAAGGTTTTGTAATAAGAGACAAAATGCAGACTGTGGCTACAGCGTGATGTAATACAGTCCCTTTTCATGCTTTAGTTGTGTGTTCTAGTGACGTTTTATGCGTCCACCTGTGGATATTTATGCAATAACTCAGTAAAGCAACAACCTCACCCTCTGAAAGAGTGAAAGCTCAGGAACGAGTGCAAAGGAGGTGCACAACAAACCTTCCACTGATGCTGGAGTGATGTGTCAGTGATGGCTGAGGCACGAGAGTCACTTTGATTCTGCTTCTCCCTGTGCAGCTCTGGAGGCCGCTCGTATCTGTGCCAACAAGTACATGGTGAAGACCTGCGGAAAGGACGGTTTCCACATCCGCATGCGTCTGCACCCCTTCCACGTTATCCGCATCAACAAAATGTTGTCCTGCGCTGGAGCTGATAGGTGAGACTCACTTTAGGTTCTGATGGACACGATGAAACCAGCATCTGGGGGGTTAAGAGCTGCTGTTTGTGTCTGTACTGGTTTGGACGGAGGGTGGGGGGGGTCAGAGAGTCGTACTGAGCGGTTTCAAAGACTGTCATCTTGTTGAAAGCTGAATATTTAACATTTATTCCCTCTCGTGCAGTCGCTGTAAATAATAAGTCACCATGTTTGCTCTGGTCTCCCTCTCCACGTCAGGCTCCAGACGGGAATGAGAGGTGCTTTTGGGAAACCCCAGGGCACCGTGGCCCGCGTGCACATCGGACAGGTCATCATGTCCGTGCGCACCAAGGCCCAGAACAAGGAGCACGTGGTGGAGGCTCTGCGTAGAGCGAAGTTCAAGTTCCCCGGACGCCAGAAGGTAAACGAGCACGTCACCTGTCCACACTGAAGCCTCAGGGTTCTGTTTGGTTCTGGTCCGTTGTGTTGAACAGAACACTTTGTATCATGAAGTGTGTGTCAGGAGAACCCCTGGGCTGCGTGCACGTGCGTCTGTGACGTGTCGTGCCGCAGCTCTGCAGCTTATTAAGCCGACCGGTCTCGCTGCAGTGCGGTTCTGGTGTGCAAAGGCTGCAGACAGTGACTCTTTGGTTGTGTATGTTCTCAGCTGGGCAGTGCTGAGCTCTTTAAGGGACCACTGAGACAAACTGGCTCTGCTCCTGAGGGCCTTTCACGGGCCTTCAGGACCTGATCAGACCTTTCTGTAACTGATCCTGCTGATATTTAAAGATTAAACTGCACAAACACACGGCGCTGCAGGCTGATGGAGACGGGTCCAGGACACTTAGCACGTCTTTAGCCTGTTGTTAGCACGTCTTTAGCCTGTTGTTAGCACGTCTTTAGCCTGTTGTTAGCACGTCTTTAGCCTGTTGTTAGCACGTCTTTAGCCTGTTGTTAGCACGTCTTTAGCCTGTTGTTAGCACGTCTTTAGCCTGTTGTTAGCACGTCTTTAGCCTGTTGTTAGCACGTCTTTAGCCTGTTGTTAGCACGTCTTTAGCCCGTCGTCACTTAAGTCTGAACTGACTTCTCGTTCTTTCAGATCCATATTTCCAAGAAGTACGGCTTCACCAAGTTCAACGCCTGTGACTTTGATGACATGATGGCGGAGAAGCGTCTGATTTCCGACGGCTGCGGGGTGAAGTACATCCCCAGCAGAGGCCCCCTGACCCGCTGGAAGGCCCTGCACGCCAACTAGAGCTGCAGCGGCTTCCTGTGACCACACAACCAATAAAAGTGGGTTTGATTACAAAAGTGATCGCAGTGACGCCTTTGATTTCTTTCACACTAGGTCAAAACTCTATAAACCACGGTCTATGGTGCAGGTGATGTCCATCAGTGTGTTTCTCTGCAGTTTAAACCCCTGATTATCTTCAGGTTCAGGTCAATCACCATGGAAACAACGTACCACGGGTCAAATCATGTTGGTGGAGTTCCACCCACTGTACCGGAGGAAGCGTTAGTTTGAGAAGAGTCTACTTTTAACTGCAGCACATAAGAGTCAGATCATCAAAGTCTGGAGCTGTTGAGCGTAGAAGGGGAACTGAATCACTGATGAGGGCGTGTACAGTTACATTTGAACCCTTTAAAAACCCACTCAGGTCTTTTTAAAGTGTTTTAATGACGCTAAGTCCCCTCGTGCCCGTGCCCCCCACCGTGGGCGCCATGTTCACTCCTGAACCTGACAAAGACCTGCTCACCGGGGAGCATCGAGGTGACCCCGTTAAACCAACGGTGACTCATCATGTGACCGGGGAGCATCGAGGTGACCCCGTTAGACCAACGGTGACTCATCATGTGACCAGGGAGCATCGAGGTGACTCACCATGTGACCCACTGATGAAAGCACTTGTTCCCTTTTGCTGAGTTGTCACATCCGTGCGTCTGTGGAGACATAAATGTAACTATGCAGGGACCCTGTGGACAGAGGTGGGTCTGCAGGTGGAGCTCATCACTGCTGCGTTCACTGGGAATCAGAAATCATGGACTTGCAACTGGAGTCAGGTTTGTATCAAGGGGGAAGTGTAACAGAAGTGTTTCTTTCTGTCTGTGTTTGCGTGCGTGTCCAGAGACGTGTGTGTGTGTGGACTTAGAAGGGAACGGTAACATCTAGAGACGGACTGGAGGTAGAGCGGTGAAAGTGTTTCAATAAAGTTTAAAAATGAGCAAAAATAAAGAGTCACTCACATATGCAGAGCGTGGAGACTCGTCTGCTGTTCCGTCTTATTCCCAAAGATGGCGCCAGAGAACTGCGATGTTTCTCAAATCTCTCAGAAAACAACATTTTTACTTTTTTTTTTTCAAACTTTAAGTGTGTGACGGACATTAGAGCGGAGAGTTCATAAGTGACAGTAAAATAATAAAGTCACTGTGGAGGAGAGTGTTCATCTCATCTTCCGCCTCTGATCCTGGATCAGGTCTCAGGGGCAGCAGCTCCAGCCTCTGATCCTGGATCAGGTCTCAGGGGCAGCAGCTCCAGCCTCTGATCCTGGATCAGGTCTCGGGGGCAGCAGCTCCAGCCTCTGATCCTGGATCAGGTCTCAGGGGGCAGCAGCTCCAGCCTCTGGTCCTTGATCAGGTCTCAGGGGGCAGCAGCTCCAGCCTCTGATCCTGGATCAGGTCTCAGGGGGCAGCAGCTCCAGCCTCTGGTCCTGGATCAGGTCTCAGGGGCAGCAGCTCCAGCCTCTGATCCTGGATCAGGTCTCGGGGGCAGCAGCTCCAGCAGGGACCCCAAACTTCCCTTTCCCGGGCCACATTAACCAGCTCTAACTGGGGGATCCTGAGGCGTTCCCAGGCCAGTGTGGAGATCTAATCTCTCCACCTGGTCCTGGGTCTTCCCCGAGGCCTCCTCCCAGCTGGACGTGCCTGGAACACCTCCCTAGGGAGGCGCCCAGGGTTCATCCTTACCAGATGATCCTGAACCACCTCAACTGGCTCCTTTCAACACAAAGGAGCAGCGGCTCTACTCCGAGTTCCTCACGGATGCTGAACTTCTCCCCCTATCACCTTATTTAATATAATAATTAAAGGTCTCACAGTTTGATAAACTGAACTAAACCTCTCTTGAACCTTGTTTCAGTCACGTGCGCTCGTGCAGTTTTGTAATAAACATAAAATAAAGTCACTGAAGTTCAGAGACGTGACCTGTTAAACAACATCACAGCTGATTGTTTCAGTTCTTCTGCAGCAAAAGGAAGTGAGATCTTCAGAGACACGCCCTGTTTCAAACCGCCCTCAGCTCTTTCTCTCCCCACCCGTGCCTTTGTTTTTGTAAAATGCACAACGCCTGAAGAGAGAGAGAGAGAGAGAGAGAGAGAGAGACGTGTGTTGACGTGAGACAAAGAATGAGGAAACCTCTCTCTCTGTACTGAAGTGACACCTTTGGGTCAGAAGCGAAGCCAACGACACTAAAGTGGGGAAATATTTGACTGCTTACGAACGGCTGCAGTGTGTGAAGAGTTCATTAATGTGTTCAGAGTCTTTCCTGTCATGAGTGTGGACGTTACACTCCTGATTATAAGTGTTATCTCGCTGAGTCAGCTGTTTTTCTGGGCTCAGGGTGTGAAAGCCCCTCAGTGAGCTCAGGTTTGCAGCTGTGTGTGAAACTGGAGTCAAAGTGAAAACAGGTCTTTTAACAGCTGAAGGAACTCTCTCGCCTGCAAACCGTCTCCTGTCGGCAGCGGTCGGACCTGTTGTGCACCGAGAGCAGAAGTCCCTCCCACAGGAAACACAGGAAACACAGAGAGCAGAGCAACTTCCTGTTTCACTGAAGCTGAAGAAGCAAGTTTAGAACTAAGACGCTGGTAAGTCTCAACGCTTTCACTTCCCTGTGTCCTGACTGAGGCATGTGAGCGGTAACCTGAGATGCGTGTGTGTGTGTGTGTCTGAGACCAGGGCTGTGTCTGAGACCAGGGCTGTGTGTGTGTGTGTGTGTGTGTGTCTGAGACCAGGGCTGTGTCTGAGACCAGGGGTGTGTGTGTGTGTGTGTGTGTGTGTGTGTGTGTGTGTGTGTGTGTGTGTGTGTGTGTGTGTGTGTGTGTGTGTGTGTGTGTGTGTGTGTGTGTGTGTGTGTGTGTGTGTGTGTGTGTGTGTGTGTGTGTGTGTGTGTGTGTGTGTGTGTGTGTGTGTGTCTGTGTCTGTGTCTGTGTCTGTGTCTGTGTCTGTGTGTCTGTGTCTGTGACCAGGACTGTGTGTGTTTGAGCTGTAAGTGTGTGTCATGGTGACTGAGCTCACATTCAAACAGGTTATTCCCATGCAGGACACTCGCAGGCAGCGGGGGAGCAGCTGGAATAGTGTCCGTTGGTGTGTGTGTTGTGTTGTGTTGTTGTGTGTAAATGTCTGTGTGCTGCTGCAGCTGTGACCCCACAGCTGAGCACGAAGGACCCCCGTGTTCACCATGAAGTCATAGCTGAGACCCTGACTCAGCATTTTCCTGCGTCTGCAGTGTGTATGTGGAGGAGTGTCACCCTCTGTGTGTGTCTGTGTGTGTCTGTGGTGAGTGTCACCCTCTGTGTGTGTCTGTGTGTGTCTGTGGTGAGTGTCACCCTCTGTGTGTGTCTGTGTGTGTCTGTGGATGAGTGTCACCCTCTGTGTGTGTCTGTGTGTGTCTGTGGTGAGTGTGTGTGTCTGTGTGTGTCTGTGGTGAGTGTGTGTGTCTGTGTGTGTCTGTGGTGAGTGTCACCCTCTGTGTGTGTCTGTGGTGAGTGTCACCCTCTGTGTGTGTCTGTGTGTGTCTGTGGATGAGTGTCACCCTCTGTGTGTGTCTGTGTGTGTCTGTGGTGAGTGTCACCCTCTGTGTGTGTCTGTGTGTGTCTGTGTGTGTCTGTGCAGAAGTGTCACCCTCTGTGTGTGTCACCCTCTGTGTGTGTCTGTGGTGTTGTGCAGAAGTGTCACCCTCTGTGTGTGTGTCTGTGGAGACTTCATTTCTGACAGCGCCTGAACTTGAACTCGCACATGCACATTTTGGGAAACTAATAAATGTGCAGAATCTTTATCTGTCTGGATACGTGCACGTGAAAGTGTGTGTGCATGGTTTCTATGGAGTGAGGAGTTTTGCTGGGTCTGGATCCGCCCTCTATCTCCGCTCTGATTCGCTCTTTGTCCAGTCTGTGTCATCATCTGTCACAGGAGGTGACGGGGAACACACGGGGGGGTTGGACCCAGTGCAGACTCTGAACTCAGGAGAGTCACTTTAACAGATTTAATAAACTTATTTAACAAAAAGGTGCAAAGAGAACAACGGGAAACACGGAGAGAACTGAGACAGACTGGTCATAGGGAAGGGGCACAGGAGGACAGGTACGCAGGGAGACATCTGGAGTGTGTAGGGTAATGATCCGGCCCCGAGTGAGACTCAGGACCGGCTTAATATACAGGGAGGCAGGTGATCAGTGCCAACGAGAACCACCTGCCGGGGAAACGAGCTCACACCAGGGAAACACCGACAGAGGGAGACCGTCCTGATCCAATCACGACATCATCAGTGTCGTTACAGTCACCGCTGCTTCCTGCACAAAGCTCAGTGTTTAACCCGATCCTGTGTGTGTGTGTGTGTGTGTGTGTGTGTGTGTGTGTGTGTGTGTGTGTGTGTGTGTGTGTGTGTGTGTGTGTGTGTGTGTGTGTGTGTGTGTGTGTGTGTGTGTGTGTGTGTGTGTGTGTGTGTGTGTGTGTGTGTGTTCAGGTGACTCTCAGTGAGGTCCTGAGCCATGAGGTCGTCCGCCCTCCTCCTGCTCTCCGTCCTCGTGGGGGTTTGTGACGTTCAGGGAGCGTCAGATTTCAGAATCTGTGCCTTCAACCTCCAACACTTCGGGGAATCCAAGGCCAAGAAGAGCAATGTCATGCACACGCTCGCCAGGGTAAGACACGGACCAGGGGATGAGGTACTCTGATGCTTTACCCGTCAGGAACTTCATGGTGTCGATACTCATCAGTGATAGAAGACTCTCTGGGTACCTGTGCACGGCTCCCCCAGCTCCTGGTCTCTGACGTGAGCCGGGTCTGGGCCGAGCCCCGTGTGTCTGATGGGACCAGGGAACTTAAAGTGAAATCATCCCAGGGTCTTTTTCTGCACTTTAATCCTCAGTAACCATGGAGACAGTTTTTATTAAGGTAGAAATCAGGAGAGATGCTAACAGGTGGACGTGGCTAACAGTGGTTAGCTCGGGGCAGCACGGTGAAGGCATTCAAAGGTCTTTTTTAACCACTAATGCTGCTGAAAATAACAGCAAACCTCTGCAGCAGCATGAGAAGAGTCCCTACACACACACACACACACACACACACACACACACACACACACACACACACACACACATGAGAAGAGTCCCTACACACACAACAAAGCGTCATCAGCGTAGTTAGTGAAGCCAGAGTTTATTAAAGAGTGTTTTAAAGACTTACCTACTGGCCCCTGTACCAGCTCCTCTCATAGTAAAGTCCATTACAGTGGAAGGAGCCCATTGGTGCTTTGTTCCACTTCTGTGTCAAATCAGCGTTTTCTGTTTGTGACCTTTGTTGCAGATCATCGCTCGCTGTGACATTTGTTTACTTCAGGAAGTGAGGGACACGAAAGAAGAAGCTGTGCCACAGCTGCTGCAGCGCCTCAACGGGTGAGTCATCATCCGCACACACACACACACACACACACGAGCACAGACATCCACACAGCACCCGGATCCCGCAGAGGGCGTCGTCCCACTGTTCCTCCGTCCCGTGCCCCAGGACGTCTCACGGCTAAAGTCTGGTTCCTTTGACCAGTGTGAGTGCAAGCGTACCGCGTCTAGGAGCGGCACGCTTGCCGTCCACGGCCCGTTTGGGAGAGGTGGGCTTTAGTAAAGCACGTTTGCACGTGTACGAGCACGAGCGTGCGTAGGTGTACGAGCACGAGGCCTACGGCGGTTCTGAGGTCATTTCCTGTGCGCCTGTTGGGACGTAGAAAAAAGAAGGAGGGGCCATGCGCGGACATTTCAAACAATGGCGGTGAAAGGTTCACGTTGGTGTGATGCGGAGGTGGAGTGTTTACTGCAGATTTGGTCGATGAAAAGATTCAAAAACAGTCGACAAGACGCACAAAAACTCCGAG
>NC_139834.1:684185-794185 GCF_963691815.1 Echiichthys vipera
GGATGATATCAAACATTTAAAGCCTTTAACACGTATAATATAAAATGCAACAGGCCCAAAGTGTTTCCATGCGTCTCAGCGCAAAGATCAGAGTGACTGCATGAGTTCAGGGGCATCGAACATTAAACCGAGGGAACAGTTTAAACTCTGATATACAGTGATTACATGGTTAAAGTCCTTTTATAGTGTCAGATAATTTGCTTTAAAAGGTGCTAAAATAAGGGAGACGGGTGAGGGGAGGCCACTTTATGTAAATGTTGATCCTTGTTCTGTAAATAAGATAAACACACGTGCACAAAGATGATTACTGTCGAATAAACTCATAAACTGTCCTTTTTTGTCTCACCTTCAACTTCTTATCCTGGATCAGGTCTCAGGGGCAGCAGCTCCAGCCTCTGATCCTGGGTCGGGTCTCAGGGGCAGCAGCTCCAGCCTCTGATCCTGGATCAGGTCTCAGGGGCAGCAGCTCCAGCCTCTGATCCTGGATCAGGTCTCAGGGGCAGCAGCTCCAGCCTCTGGTCCTGGATCAGGTCTCAGGGGCAGCAGCTCCAGCCTCTGGTCCTGGATCAGGTCTCAGGGGCAGCAGCTCCAGCCTCTGATCCTGGATCAGGTCTCAGGGGCAGCAGCTCCAGCCTCTGATCCTGGATCAGGACATGGGCAGCAGCTCCAGTCTCTGATCCTGGATCAGGTCTCAGGGGCAGCAGCTCCAGCCTCTGATCCTGGATCAGGTCTCAGGGGCAGCAGCTCCAGCAGGGACCCAAAACTTCCCTTTCCCGGGCCACATTAACCAGCTCTAACTGGGGGATCCTGAGGCGTTCACAGGCCAGTGTGGAGATCTAATCTCAAGCGTGCCGCTCCTAGACGTGGTACGGTTGCACTCACACTGGTCAAAGGAACCAGACTTTAGCCGTGACACATGCTGGGGCACGGTACGGAGGAACAGTGGGAGTGCGCCCTTAGACGGTAACCCTAGATTTGCGTAAACTTGCAAAAACGTTTGTGAGACTCGCTTCCCGACCACCTGTACCGACCCTCAGACCTGAAGGCCTGACTCTGAGCATCCACCTGAGTCCTTTACACAGAAGTCAGTGTGAAGGCTGTCAGACCAGGAAAGTCGGGGAGTGGCTCATTGTTGAAGTCATGATTCAAACTCTTCGGCCTTTGGCAATAAAAAAAACATGAATGCATGTGAAAGTAACACACAGTTAAATTAGGAAGGTAAATTCAAAGTGTGTTCAATGAAAGGAGATCAGTGATCTCTGAAAGACTCGAAGTGAAGGTTTAACGTTCAAAGACAAACTGAAGTTTCATTATGAATTTAACTTTTGGTTTTACAGTGTGTGTGTGTGTGTGTGTGTGTGTGTGTGTGTGTGTGTGTGCGTGTACTGAGTCAGGTAAGTGTGTGTACTGAGTCGAGTCAGGTCAGGTGAGGTGTGTGTGTGTGTGAGGCAGTCTTATCTCATGGGACCTTTGCTCTCTGATAACGTCTGAATAGTCCCTCAGTGCACTCATCAGGAACATGCAGCTGAGCTCAGATTAAAGCCTCTGTTGCTGTTCGGAGGCCGATCCCAAACCAACAGTTATAGATGTGAACAGGACAGGAGGAGTTTTATAATGTGCACATAAATCTACAGATTACAGTTTCATTTCATAACAGTAAGTAACTGAAACCATCTGTCAGTGTTTACTGTTCTTCCAGTTATGGGACGTATTTAGGGGGCGTGGCCTGCTGAAGGAAAACAAGAACTTGCAACTTTATTCTCTTTGTGTGGAGAAAACCCGGTGAAGCAGCTGCTCTCTGAACCCACAACAGTCGCATCCTCCCAACAGTCGGGGGCGGTGCAGGCGGTGCGGTCGGGGGGCGGTGCAGGTGGTGCAGTCGGTGCAGGTGTGCTCCAGAGAAAGCTGCGGCTGTGACCCGCCGATAAACTCGATGTGAAGAAGAATAAAACCAGGAAGACTTCACTGGACTTCCCCTGGACCCAAGTGCGACACGGATCCGCAGGTGAGTGTGTTTCCTGCAACTCTGACGGTAAAAGACGGGAACAGACGGTGACTCTAACGGTAACAGACGGGAACAGACGGGAACAGACGGTGACAGACGCGCTCCGGGTGCTGCAGGTCCTTGTTAATCATCCCCGGGGCTCTTTGTCCGAAACCCCCGCGTATGACCGGAGAGTGTGTGACCGGAGTGTGTGTGTGTGACCCGACAAAGTGAAAGTAAAACAACACTTTTTAAAATGGATGAACATTTGAAACGTTAATTTCAAAAACAGCTGCAGAATTTTGTCCTGTGTGTTTTTAAAGTGACTGAGTTCAGTAAACAGGAACAGGGGACATGAGCCAAAGCACACAGGAGCTGATCTCCTGCTGGTTCTCCACCAACGAGTTTCCTCTTTTTTTGTTTATTTTAAAGAACTTTATTTATTTACACACACACACACACACACACACACACACACACACACGCACACACACACACAGCAAAACATACAGTCCATGTTTTATAAAAATAATCTGTGTGCAATCAGCCAAATGTGCAAAGTCAGTGGTAAAGTGCATCAGGTGCATAAAACGCTGTGTGTCAGAAGGTCAAAATGTCCCTGTCCTGTTGAGTTGAAGCCCCGCCCACAGAGACTTCCTGATCCAATCAGGAAGCCCCGCCCACAGAGACTTCCTGATCCAATCAGGAAGCCCCGCCCACAGAGACTTCCTGATCCAATCGGGAAGCTCCAAAAGCTGGTAAATGGACTTCTGTAGCACCTTTCTAGTGTCAAGGTGCTTTTACACTTGTCACATTCACCCTGATGGCAGTGGATGTCTACACACCATCTAATCTAATCTGACCATGCACACACACCACATTCACACACACACACACACACACACACACACACACACACACACCCATGTGCAGCACAGGGAGTGTTTAGGGCAGGGGCGTCACAGTGGGCCAAATTTAAAAACTCGAACAAAGTTAAGGGCCAAAAAAAAAGGCTGCAAACGTGCATGTGTTCCCTTCTCTCAAGATGTGTCACGTTGACTCTTTCCAGTGCAGCTCCTTGTTCTTGTCGTGGTGTTTCTTATTTGATATTGTTTTGTTACCGCCATGGTGGCTCTGCAAGGTCTCTACCTTCAGACACAGATCACCTGCTGAAGCTGCCGTCCTCCATCTTTCTTTGGGGCGTTTTTGGGGAGGGGTGGATTCAGTGTGTCTGCAGAGACTGGTAGCATGGATGCTCATGTGTGTGAACAGAAAAGTAGACGTGTGTGTGCTTTATACTCACGGGCCAGCTCTCACAGAACCTGGATATGATCTTAGGGCCAAATATAATTACACCACCTGAGTTTGACCCCCCTGATTTAGGGGGTCAGCGTCCCGCCCATGGACACTTCCACATGTGGACCGTGCAGTCTCTCATTGAGCCCCATGTTAAACACAGCATCATTAAACCTGTTTACGGACAAAAGAACATTGTAGTCTGTGTGTTGAGCTCATGAAAAGTTAGAGGGGACTTGGATCTGATGTTGCACCGCGTGTGTTCACCATGAGCCGTGTGACGGTTTCAAAATGAATGTATGTGTTTGAAAGGCTTTCACTTCCATGAGTGAGTGTCTCTACCTGAACCTCCTCACCAGAGAGAGCGGCGTTCCTGAGCTCAGTTTGGTTTTGTCTTCGCCTGCTGAGCGTCAGCGCTGGACAGCCGTGCACGTCATCCCTGTGCCTGTCTTTCCCCGTGTTGCTCCTGTGAGTGACGCTCCGGGTGTTGAGTTCTTTACAGAAAGTCTTTTGTGTGCATGTGTGTGTTTGCACCTGATCGTGTGTGTCCACTTTAAACCTGTTTCTCCTTTGACGGCTCAGGTGCCTGCTCTCTGCATCATCAGCTGTTTGCTCGGTGTCATCTCCACACGGACGTCTCTCTGTGTTCTCAGGTGGTGTCTCTCTCTCTCTCTGACCCTCCGTAAGAAGCACCGGTCTCCAGCCCACGGAAACTGTGAAGCTGCCGTTTACAATGATGCTTCTGACGCCTTTGAGGATGGCACCGTTGCTGGTAACACCGTTTGTTATTACAACAAGCTTTTATTTTAGCCTTTTCCTTCTCAAACTACGTCACAACTGCATTTTCATCAGCCAAAAACAGAACCCCCGTCTGAAAAGGACTCTAAGGGCGCCCTCCCACTGTTCCTCCGTCCCGTGCCCCAGCAGGTGTCACGGCTAAAGTCTGGTTCCTTTGACCAGTGTGAGTGCAACCGTACCGCGTCTAGGAGCGGCACGCTTGCCGTCCACGGCCCGTTTGGGAGAGGTGGGCTTTAGTAAAGCACGTTTGCACGTGTACGAGCACGAGCGTGCGCACATGTACGAGCACGAGGACTACGGCGGTTCTGAGGTCATTTCCTGTGCGCCTGTTGGGACGTAGAAAAAAGAAGGAGGGACCATGCGCGGACATTTCAAACAATGGCGGTGAAAGGTTCACGTTGGTGTGATGCGGAGGTGAGGTGTTTACTGCAGATTTGGTCGATGAAAAGATTCAAAAACAGTCGACAAGACGCACAAAAACTCCGAGGTCTACGGAAAGATCTGGAAACAAAGCCACGCATCGCCATGACGTCATCAATGCGTGTGACGTGTTACGGCGTGATGACGTATAGGCAGCAAGAAGCATTCTCCGAGGCCCAGGTAGTGTGAGTACAAACGGGCCTGGAGGGGGGGACAAGGACCCTAAAGCACGGGGCACAGGACGGAGGAACAGTGGGAGGGCGGCCTAACTCTACCCCCTAACCCTGACAGAATGAATTAAATCGTATGCAGCCGGGGAACACAGGGATGAGCCCTCTCTGCTCCTCTCCACAGATACTCGTGTTCGATGCCCTCGGAGGACACGCCCTCACGTGTCATCGGACGGAGTATCAGAAGGGAGATGAATGCTGTCCTCGCTGTGCCCCGGGTGAAGTCACATTTTACTCTGTGGTCTGAATCACGACAACACACTTTCATTTGGTAGAAACTTTATATGGTATAAAATTAACTCGTTGCTTTTTGTTTTCAACAGGAAATCGAGTGAATGTGGACTGCACAGGATACACAAGCACTTCCTGTTTGCCCTGCAACGAGGGGACCTTCATGGATCAGGACACTGGGCTCAAACAGTGTATTCCCTGTGCAACCTGTGACGCAGGTAGACCTCCTTTCATTTCCTAATTATTAGTAGAAACATACTCCGGGTCTGGAATGAGTCCTGACCCCAAGTGAAGGACTTCAAGGACCTCGGGATCTTGTTCACGAGTGAGGGGACGATGGAGCAGCGGGGGCGGAGCTGCAGTCGCTCTACCGCACCGTTGTGATGAACAGAGAGCTGAGGAAGACAAAGCTCTGGATCTACCCTCAGTCCTGGTTCCTACCCTCACCTGTGGTCATGAAAGCTGGGTCAGGACCCAAAGAACCAGGTCCAGGTCAGGACCCAAAGAACCAGGTCCAGGTCCAAGCGTGTGAACTGTGTTTCCTCAGGAGGGGGTCTGGAGTCTCCCTTAGAGAGAGGGGGAGAAGTTCAGCATCCGTGAGGAACTCGGAGTAGAGCCGCTGCTCCTTTGTGTTGAAAGGAGCCAGTTGAGGTGGTTCAGGATCATCTGGTAAGGATGAACCCTGGGCGCCTCCCTAGGGAGGTGTTCCAGGCACGTCCAGCTGGGAGGAGGCCTCGGGGAAGACCCAGGACCAGGTGGAGAGATTAGATCTCCACACTGGCCTGGGAACGCCTCAGGATCCCCCAGTTAGAGCTGGTTAATGTGGCCCAGGAAAGGGAAGTTTGGGGTCCCCTGCTGGAGCTGCTGCCCCCGAGACCTGATCCAGGATCAGAGGCTGAGGATGTTGATGAATCATTGTGTTTTGCATCAGTTAGCTTCCATAAAAGATGCAGATTCAGCGTTAATAAAGAACTGGACTTGGCTTTGATTTGTCGTTAAACTCATTAATAAGAGGAAAACGGTGGAAAAGTCGCCCGTGTTGGTGTTTCACGTTTCCTCAGATGTCCTAAAAGCATGCAGCTGTTTAACAGACCAGACTAAATCCACCTTAGTGACCCGTATTTCACGTCTCTGTGTGTTGACAGGTGCTGGTTTAAAGATAAATCGGACCTGTACGAGAAAATCCAACGCCGCTTGTGAACCGCTGGAGGGATTCTTCTGTGTGGACCCAGGGAAGCTCGGCTGTGAGGCAGCGCAGAGACACATAAGATGTCCTCCAGGACAGTTCATCAGCCAGAACGGTGCGTGTGCCTGAGCCCAGTCACGGGCAGAATGTACCTACCATTGAGGGCCGCCTCCCACTGTGCCTCCGTCCCGTGCCCCGTGCCTTAGGGTCCTTGTCCCCCCCTCCAGGCCCGTTTGTACTCACACTACCTGGGCCTCGGAGAATGCTTCTTGCTGCCTATACGTCATCACGCCGTAACACGTCACACGCATTGATGACGTCATGGCGATGCGTGGCTTTGTTTCCAGATCTTTCCGTAGACCTCAGAGTTTTTGTGCGTCTTGTCGACTGTTTTTGAATCTTTTCATCGACCAAATCTGCAGTAAACACTCCACCTCCGCATCACACCAACGTGAACCTTTCACCGCCATTGTTTGAAATGTCCGCGCATGGTCCCTCCTTCTTTTTTCTACGTCCCAACAGGCGCACAGGAAATGACCTCAGAACCGCCGTAGGCCTCGTGCTCGTACACGTGCAAACGTGCATTGATCCCTTCATCACACGTGCACTGAACTCTACATGAACTGTGTTTGTGCAGGAACAGCGTTCAGGGACGCCGTGTGCTCGGACTGCAGCGCTGGAACGTTCTCAGACGGGACGTTTCCGTCCTGTCGGCCGCACACACAGTAAGTGCAGCTTCAGGTCCACACGGACACGCCGGGGTTCTTCCAACAGCAGCAGATTCACCGTCTCCTGCACGCGTCCCTGTGGGGCGGCGGCAGCTCAGTCTACAGGTGACCTGGCTGGGAACAGGAGGGTCGCCGGCTCGAGTCCCTGCACTGTGAATGGAGCATAGACTGCTGGATGGAGAGGTGCCAGTTCATCTCCTGGGCATCTAAAAAGTGTCCGTCTGTCATTCCAGGTGTGAATCAAAGAATCTGCATCAGCTGAAACCAGGAACGGCTCAGACGGACGCTGAATGTGGGGAACAGAGTTCAGGGATCACTGCAGTAGCTCTGACCATCGGCGTCGCTCTCGTGCTGGGGCTTTTTTTAGTGGCACTGTTTCTGTGGTATCTCAAAAAGAAGAAAACATTGCAGAGAACAAGTACGATTCACATTCAGACCGACTTTATATATCGACTGTCGAGCCATCGAGATGTTAATGAATGTGTTTTTATTGGTGTTGCTTTTTACAGTAAGAGGGAAAAGTGCGGTGGAGTTACAAGAGGTATGCGTCCTCCTCTCTTTACCTCCATTACTCATCGTTTTTACTGTAAATGCAGGAAGAGCAGGACGTGATATCACCTGTAATCACATGACCTCCTTTATCTGAATCCCACACAGGCGGGAGATCTGAAGGGAGAAGAGAGATCCAGGATGAACCCAGAGTAGCTGCAGGTGAGACGGAGGTGTGCTCTTCAGTGAGGTGTTCACGTCTTCACACACACACACACACACACACACACACACACACACACACACACACACACACGTGTAAACTCTATATATTTGTATTTCCGTCCTCAGGTCACGACCGTCTCGCCGTAGACTCAGGCGCTGCTCTGGACACGGCAGAATAAATGTTTCCTAGAATCCACTTCTGCTCACGTTGGATTCTGGCGCATTGTCTTTGCCGTGTCTACGAACTCATCACATCATGGGATCTGGAGTCCACTGATGTGTCAAGACCGGGTCCCCCGTGAGATCCTGTGAGAGTTGCTGATGGAGTATGGGGTTAGGGGGTGACTGCTGAGGGCCGTCCAGTCTCTGTACACCCAAAGTCGGAGTCGTTCCAGGTGGAGGTCGGCCTCCTACAGGGCTGCGCTTTGTCCCCAATCCTGTTTTCATGGACAGGATATGGAGGCGTAGTCGTGGTGGGGAGGGGCTGCAGTTCGGTGGGCTGAGGATCTGGTCTCTGACGTGATCCTGATGGCGTCGCCGGTCAGTGACCTTCAGCACTCACTGGATCGGTTCGCAGCCAAGTTTGAAACGGCCGGGAAGAGGATCAGCACCTCTGGATCTGAGGCCGTGGCTCTCAGCAGGAAACCGCTGGATTGTTCCTCCGGGTCAGGAATGAGTCCTGACCCCAAGTGAAGGAGTTCAAGGACCTCAGGATCTGGTTCACGAGTGAGGGGACGATGGAGCGTGAGTTTGGCCGGAGAATCGGAGCAGCGGGGGCGGAGCTGCAGTCGCTCTACCGCACCGTTGTGATGAACAGAGAGCTGAGGAAGGCAAAGCTCTGGATCTACCCTCAGTCCTGGTTCCTACCCTCACCTGTGGTCCTGAAAGCTGGGTCAGGACCCAAAGAACCAGGTCCAGGTCAGGAACCAAAGAACCAGGTCCAGGTCAGGACCCAAAGAACCAGGTCCAGGTCAGGACCCAAAGAACCAGGTCCAGGTCCAAGCGTCTGAAATGTGTTTCCTCAGGAGGGGGTCTGGAGTCTCCCTTAGAGAGAGGGGGAGAAGTTCAGCATCCGTGAGGAACTCGGAGTAGAGCCGCTGCTCCTTTGTGTTGAAAGGAGCCAGTTGAGGTGGTTCAGGATCATCTGGTAAGGATGAACCCTGGGCGCCTCCCTAGGGAGGTGTTCCAGGCACGTCCAGCTGGGAGGAGGCCTCTGGGAAGACCCAGGACCAGGTGGAGAGATTAGATCCTGTAGTCCGGGTAAGTTGAAGCTGAAGGCAGATGGATCCACCCAGACCTGGCCTAGATTGGGCCGCCCCTCCAAACTGGATGACAGAGCCAGGAAAAGATGGATCAGGGCAGCTGCCAACAGGCCCATGGTGACCTTAAAGGAGTTAAAGTCTTAATGACAGAGGTTGGTCCATCTGTGCATGTGACAGCAATTTCACAAGCTCTGCATGTTTTGGAGGGTGGAGAGAAAAAATGTCACACTGAGTCATTGCAAAAAAAACATATAGACGATTTTGATGCCATGTGGTAAAAAGGTTTTATGGTCAGATGAGACCGAACCTGAACATTTGGGCTGAACTCACAGCGTCCCTACAGTGAAGCCTGGTGGTGGCAGCGTCGTGTTGGGGGCTCGTTTCTCTTTCGCAGTAACTGGAAACTTGATCAGGACTGAAGGGAACATGGATGCTGTCAATGACTGAACCCAAACCTGCAGCCCTCGAGCTTTGTTGTGTGTGTGTAGGGACTCTTCTCGTGTGTGTGTGTGTAGGGACTCTTCTCATGCTGCTGCAGAGGTTTGCTGTTATTTTCAGCAGCATTAGTGGTTAAAAAAGACCTTTGAATGCCTTCACCGTGCTGCCCCGAGCTAACCACTGTTAGCCACGTCCGGCTGTTAGCATCTCTCCTGGGTTTCTACCTTAATAGTTGTTACTTCATCACTTCATGAGGCTCTTGGTTGACAGAGATTCAGTGTTTTAAACCTTTTGTTAACAAATAAAGTCAGAAAATAAAGAAGCTGCAGCTGAATGAAGCCTCATCTCTGCTGAACAGAGCAGCATCCAGAGCATCACACGTTAAATTAACGTCGACACACTCACGGTGCGTCACATTAACGCCTTTACCTGCACAGATGCACATCCTGTTTCATATTATATCTTTTTATAACGTTTTAATTTTGTTCTTAATGCTCAGTTCTGTGTTTTATGTGCATATTTGTATCCGCTCAGCATCAAACCACAGGTCAAACTCCAGGTGTGTAAACTGTTTATATACTGGGCAATAAAGTTGATTGTTTCTCTTTTTTCTAATTCAAGTTGTTTATTGATTCACCAGCAGGGGGCGCCACACAGCTGCACTCTCATACTGAAGCCCTCAGAGTATCCATGTGATAGTTTTAGGGAGTGTGTAATGTTGTTGCATCACACCTGGAAACATTGTCTGGAAGTTCAGCCAGAAAGAGAGAACCAGGTCCAGGTCAGGACCCAAAGAACCAGGTCCAGGTCAGGACCCAAAGAACCAGGTCCAGGTCAGGACCCAAAGAACCAGGTCCAGGTCCAAGCGTGTAAACTGTGTTTCCTCAGGAGGGGGTCTGGAGTCTCCCTTAGAGAGAGGGGGAGAAGTTCAGCATCCGTGAGGAACTCGGAGTAGAGCCGCTGCTCCTTTGCGTTGAAAGGAGCCACTTGAGGTGGTTCAGGATCATCTGGTAAGGATGAACCCTGGGCGCCTCCCTAGGGAGGTGTTCCAGGCACGTCCAGCTGGGAGGAGGCCTCGGGGAAGACCCAGGACCAGGTGGAGAGATTAGATCTCCACACTGGCCTGGGAACGCCTCAGGATCCCCCAGTTAGAGCTGGTTAATGTGGCCCGGGAAAGGGAAGTTTGGGGTCCCCTGCTGGAGCTGCTGCCCCTGAGACCTGATCCAGGATCAGAGGCTGGAGCTGCTGCCCCTGAGACCTGATCCAGGATCAGAGGCTGGAGCTGCTGCCCCTGAGACCTGATCCAGGATCAGAGGCTGGAGCTGCTGCCCCTGAGACCTGATCCAGGATCAGAGGCTGGAGCTGCTGCCCCTGAGACCTGACAGTTATAATTACATTTACAAAATGATCTTTATAAAGCTGTATTAATATATAATGCTTTAATATGACACATGTTACAATAGAAGTGATGCAATAAACCATAAATAAAGTTCAAAAAAGTACAAAATATCAACATTCAACCTTTAATAAGTTCCTCACTCACTCACTCACTCTGGGTTTCATGAATATATTTAAATACTGAGAGTTTATGTTTTGGTTTATAATCTCTGTTAAAGGAACAATGGGACAGGTGAATTTGGACCTTGTAACCATGGTGACGGGGTCATAAAACACTGTGTCAAGTTAGACACAGTCAGCTCTGTGTGACTGGTGTTTACCAGGCTTTTCAAAATAAAAGCCCTTACAGATAATGTTAGAGATATTTTGTCAGGAGGGGTGCAGATCTGATCTCAGGATTGGGGGGGGACAGGCGTGCACGGGGGTGAGCCAAAACGTGTGTTGAAGTGTCCTCTAGGAGCATAAACGTGTGCTAAAGTGTCCTCTAGGAGCCTAAACGTGTGTTAAAGTGTCCTCTAGGAGCATAAACGTGTGTTAAAGTGTCCTCTAGGAGCATAAACGTGTGTTAAAGTGTCCTCTAGGAGCATAAACGTGTGCTAAAGTGTCCTCTAGGAGCATAAACGTGTGCTAAAGTGTCCTCTAGGAGCATAAACGTGTGTTAAAGTGTCCTCTAGGAGCCTAAACGTGTGCTAAAGCGTCCTCTAGGAGCATAAACGTGTGTTAAAGTGTCCTCTAGGAGCATAAACGTGTGCTAAAGTGTCCTCTAGGAGACTAAACTTGTGTTAAAGTGTCCTCTAGGAGCATAAACGTGTGTTAAAGTGTCCTCTAGGAGCATAAACGTGTGCTAAAGTGTCCTCTAGGAGCATAAACGTGTGTTAAAGTGTCCTCTAGGAGCCTAAACGTGTGTTAAAGTGTCCTCTAGGAGCATAAACGTGTGTTAAAGTGTCCTCTAGGAGCATAAACGTGTGTTAAAGTGTCCTCTAGGAGGATAAACCTGTGTTAAAGTGTCCTCTAGGAGCATAAACGTGTGTTAAAGTGTCCTCTAGGAGCATAAACGTGTGTTAAAGTGTCCTCTAGGAGCATAAACGTGTGTTAAAGTGTCCTCTAGGAGCATAAACGTGTGTTAAAGTGTCCTCTAGGAGCATAAACGTGTGTTAAAGTGTCCTCTAGGAGCATAAACGTGTGTTAAAGTGTCCTCTAGGAGCATAAACGTGTGCTAAAGTGATAATAATAAATATAGAAATATAAATAACTATAGTGATGTGTCATCATGTTCAAACTTTGAAATAATATCTTGTATCATACACAAAAACACCGTTTCTGTCTCCTCTCCATTAAAAAAAAGCACATTTCATCAGCACCGTGTTTGTCTGTGAGTCTGTGTTTTATTTTGAAAGGCTAAGCGGAAACGGGACCATGGTGAGGAGCCCTGTGACACATCCTCCTCTGCCTCCGACCACAGAAAGTTTGGACTGAACGTTTCTTCTTCCTCCGCCATGAAACGGGAAACTTTGACCTGAAGACGGGACCGGAAGTACCGAGTCCGGGTCCGACCCGGTAACGTTTCAGCAATGCATATGCACGCGACACTCGGATCCATAATGGACCTGGACCCGGGGTCGGTCAAGATCAAAGCACATTACTGTGGGTGAGTACTGGGAGCGGATCTGGGGTCTGTGAGGTCTGAGACCAGAGGGAACACCTGTGGGGCTGATCTGGGGTCTGTGAGGTACTGTAGGGTCTGAGACCAAACACCTGTGAGGCTGATCTGGGGTCTGTGAGGCACTGTAGGGTCTGAGACCTGACACCTGTGAGGCTGATCTGGGGTCTGTGAGGTGCTGTAGGGTCTGAGACCAAACACCTGTGGGCTGATCTGGGGTCTGTGAGGTCTGAGACCAGAGGAAACACCTGAAAGCGTTCTCTAGGAGACTAAACTTGTGGTAAAGTGTCCTCTAGGAGCATAAATGTGTGTTAAAGTGTCCTCTAGGAGCATAAACGTGTGCTAAAGTGTCCTCTAGGAGCATAAACGTGTGTTAAAGTGTCCTCTAGGAGCATAAACGTGTGTTAAAGTGTCCTCTAGGAGCATAAACGTGTGCTAAAGTGTCCTCTAGGAGCATAAACGTGTGTTAAAGTGTCCTCTAGGAGCATAAACGTGTGCTAAAGTGTCCTCTAGGAGCATAAACGTGTGTTAAAGTGTCCTCTAGGAGCATAAACGTGTGCTAAAGTGTCCTCTAGGAGCATAAACGTGTGTTAAAGTGTCCTCTAGGAGCATAAACGTGTGCTAAAGTGTCCTCTAGGAGCATAAACGTGTGCTAAAGTGTCCTCTAGGAGCATAAACGTGTGTTAAAGTGTCCTTTAGGAGCCTAAACGTGTGTTAAAGTGTCCTCTAGGAGCCTAAACGTGTGTTAAAGTGTCCTCTAGGAGCATAAACGAGTGCTAAAGTGTCCTCTAGGAGCATAAACGTGTGCTAAAGTGTCCTCTAGGAGCATAAACGTGTGTTAAAGTGTCCTCTAGGAGCATAAACGTGTGTTAAAGTGTCCTCTAGGAGCATAAACGTGTGCTAAAGTGTCCTCTAGGAGCATAAACGTGTGTTAAAGTGTCCTCTAGGAGCATAAACGTGTGCTAAAGTGTCCTCTAGGAGCATAAACGTGTGTTAAAGTGTCCTCTAGGAGCATTAACGTGTGTTAAAGTGTCCTCTAGGAGCATAAACGTGTGTTAAAGTGTCCTCTAGGAGCTTAAACGTGTGTTAAAGTGTCCTCTAGGAGCATAAACGTGTGTTAAAGTGTCCTCTAGGAGCATTAACGTGTGTTAAAGTGTCCTCTAGGAGCTTAAACGTGTTAAAGTGTCCTCTAGGAGCATAAACGTGTGCTAAAGTGTCCTCTAGGAGCATAAGTGGTACGGTTGCACTCACACTGGTCAAAGGAACCAGACTTTAGCCGTGACACGTGCTGGGGCACGGGACAGAGGCACAGTGGGAGGGCGCCCTAACTCTCAGGACTTCACTCTCAGACGCTTGATCTTTTATCACACCCCAGATGCTGTGAACCGCACGTTTGATGCCTTTGTCCTGGCGTCCTGGTGCCGGTGTCAGAGTAAAGCGGTTCCTGTGGATCCAAACTAAACGAGTCGAGTGAACAATGGAGAGAAAGTCCAGAAGCTTCTGAAGCTCGGCCAAAGTAAAGACACACGAGAGCAAACAGACGCGTAACACTTGAGTGTTTCTGCACCGTCACAACCTTCACCTCCTGAAGAGAGCTGAGGTTATTTCCCTCTCACACACCTGACCTTTACATTCATCAGGTTGCCATGGTTACAGCGACTTAGGTTTCACAATAAGAGCACAGTTCATTTCCTGTGTGCGACCACGGCAGCTAACGTGAGCTAGCTTAGCACTGTTAGCTTAGCTGACATCACTGAGAGACTGAGAGTGTGAACCAGAACTGAGCGTCTTCTGTAGCAGGTGTGTGGTGTGTGTCAGTGCAGTGACCTCATCATCATCAGCGGCCGGTGGTGGGTCAGAACCTTCCGGGTTGTGAGTTGTGGTGTTATTTTCAAACATTTCCTAAAGAGCTCCTGATCTTTCTGATCCACTCGATCGTAAAGTCGGTGACCTGTCAGCTCCAGCTCGTCTCTTTACGGAGAGGGGGCGGAGCTACGAGGATCCAGTATAGATACGCCTCTTTTTAATACTTTAAAATGGTTAAAACTTTATAAAAACCCACACTCGGACGTGAAGCGTGACCACAGCACATATTTATGACGCTTCCCCCTGCCTGCTGCCATGGTCCTGTGTGCAGGTCTCTGCTGATGGTGGTGGTGCCTGCTGCCATGGTCCTGTGTGTGTGTGCAGGTCTCTGCTGATGGTGGTGGTGCCTGCTGCCGTGGTTCTCTGTGTGTGTAGGTCTCTGCTGATGGTGGTGGTGCCTGCTGCCGTGGTCCTGTGTGCAGGTCTCTGCTGATGGTGGTGGTGCCTGCTGCCGTGGTCCTGTGTGTGTGTGTAGGTCTCTGCTGATGGTGGTGGTGCCTGCTGCCGTGGTTCTGTGTGTGTGTGTAGGTATCTGCTGATGGTGGTGGTGCCTGCTGCCGTGGTCCTGTGTGCAGGTCTCTGCTGATGGTGGTGGTGCCTGCTGCCGTGGTCCTGTGTGTGTGTAGGTCTCTGCTGATGGTGGTGGTGCCTGCTGCCGTGGTCCTGTGTGTGTGTGCAGGTCTCTGCTGATGGTGGTGGTGCCTGCTGGCGTGGTCCTGTGTGTGTGCAGGTCTCTGCTGATGGTGGTGGTGCCTGCTGCCGTGGTCCTGCATGGCGCTTCCTGCTGCTGTTATCACTGTTACTCATATGTTATGATTTGGCACTGTAAATAAAACTGAATTGAATTGAAACCCATTAACAGTGTGTGTTATGTGTGTTGGGTGTGGACCAAACACACACATGGACAGCACAGTATCTGAGCTCTAGGTGACGGAGACGCTTCCTTCAGAGGGGTCAAAGGTCAGTCTGGTGATAGGATGGTGCAAAGGTCGGCCACCGCCACGATCAGCTGACTTCAACAGTACAGAGCGTTCTTATCCCCACGCCTCCACAACGTCCCTGGTGACACATCGCACCTGTGAACACAACTCTAACTGTGCACTTCTCTCATTTCTGTGACAGCAGCCTCATCGACGTGTGTGTGGGTGTGGAGTGTGTGGAGTGTGTGGAGCAGTGCCTGCTGGGAAACAAGCTGCTCCACCCTGTCAGAGTCCAACAAACACTCGTCATAAACACTCGTCACACACTCCTCACGCGGGCCGCGTCACTGCACACGGTGCGTGCTTCAGGTGCTTCAGGTGCTTCAGGTGCTTCAGGTGCTTCAGGTGCTTCAGGTGCTTCAGGTGCTTCAGGTGCTTCAGGTGTTTCAGGTGCTTCAGGTGCTTCAGGTGTTTCAGGTGCTTCAGGTGCTTCAGGTGCTTCAGGTGCTTCAGGTGCTTCAGGTGCTTCAGGTGCTTCAGGTGCTTCAGGTGCTTCAGGTGCTGCTGTTTGTGGCTCAGGCTCCCTGCAGACCTCGACTCTCAGCAGCTGCACTGTTGTGTGATCGTGTCCCGCCCTGATGATCGTACTCAGCCGGCAGCAGAGCAGCGAGGGAGGCTGCTGAGGCTGAACACACACACACACACACACACACACACACACACACACACACACACACACACACACACACACACACACACACACACACCCTTAGTTTAGTTGTCCACTGACGAGGGGGTTTGAAAATCCAGACACTTTGAGCTTCCTGTCTTTTAAAAACAGGTGGAAGTCATTTATGGCCTTTGGTGCCAGCCGGTGTGTGTGTGTGTGTGTGTGTGTGTGTGTGTGTGTGTGTGCCGAGTTTACAGCGTCAGGATTCAAATGAGTGCAGAAGTCAAAGTCTTTATTGTCGCTGTGGCAACAACGAGGCCGGAGATGCACCTGCGCTCGGTGTGAAGTAGAGTTCAAATATTAGAATATAGACACAAGTTAAAGTTATGAAAGCTGGGTCAGGACCCAAAGAACCAGGTCCAGGTCAGGACCCAAAGAACCAGGTCCAGGTCAGGACCCACAGAACCAGGTCCAGGTCAGGACCCAAAGAACCAGGTCCAGGTCAGGACCCACAGAACCAGGTCCAGGTCAGGACCCAAAGAACCAGGTCCAGGTCCAAGCGTGTGAACTGTGTTTCCTCAGGAGGGGGTCTGGAGTCTCCCTTAGAGAGAGGGGGAGAAGTTCAGCATCCGTGAGGAACTCGGAGTAGAGCCGCTGCTCCTTTGTGTTGAAAGGAGCCAGTTGAGGTGGTTCAGGATCATCTGGTCTGGAT
Organism: Echiichthys vipera; assembly: GCF_963691815.1. Classification (NCBI taxonomy): domain Eukaryota; kingdom Metazoa; phylum Chordata; class Actinopteri; order Perciformes; family Trachinidae; genus Echiichthys; species Echiichthys vipera. The sequence continues at coordinate 700,699 of NC_139834.1, forward strand.
GAACCCTGGGCGCCTCCCTAGGGAGGTGTTCCAGGCACGTCCAGCTGGGAGGAGGCCTCGGGGAAGACCCAGGACCAGGTGGAGAGATTAGATCTCCATATGTAAATGTTTATGTGAGTGAAGCGTCCGTCAGACTCATCTCGAGTCCTGTTCAGACGGGGGTTCAGGGGTCTAACGTTTGAAACGGGGCTGACGGGTCAGGACAGACCATGGTCACGTGGGCCTCTTTTGACCGTTTAACACCTGCATGATGTGTGTGTGTATCGTCCTCATGTTCCAGTGAACATCTGTGCACGCTGGTGAACAGCTGAGCCGACACAGCAGACATGCCCAGTGAGTCACACTGTTCTGCAGTGTGTGTGTGTGTGTGTGTGTGTGTGTGTGTGTGTGTGTGTGTGTGTGTGTGTGTGTGTGTGTGTGTGTGTGTGTGTGTGTGTGTGTGTGTGTGTGTGTGTGTGTGTGTGTGTGTGTGTGTGTGTGTGTGTGTGTGTGTGTGTGTGTGTGTGTGTGTGTGTGTGTGTGTGTGTGTGTGTGTGTGTGTGTGTGTCGTTAACTCTGATCCAAACACTCTGTCGAGCCACACACACTCTGACCTCCTGTCCCGACACCAGTGAAACTAACCAGGCAGTGACCTGGAGTGAGTCTGCAACATCGGACCAGAGGGAGGTTTACTTGACCGTACACAGAGTGACTCAACCGTGACCTTTCCTGTGTGTGTGTGTGTGTGTCTGTGTGTGTGTGTGTGCAGGGACATGCTGATCACAGACCTGGCAGCGACACTAACCTTCGTGGAGTTGCGTGAGGAGGTGAGAGCGATGTGCAGCGTTGCCAGGCAGCAGCCCATCACGCTCAAGTGGATCGACGATGAAGGTGGGTACTCTTCATCAGCCTGCGGGGTCCCTCTGGTCCTGAGTACCCCTGCTGGGTCCATAAGTCCAACTGTGTGTGTGTGTGTGTGTGTGTGTGTGTGTGTGTGTGTAGGGGACCCTTGTACCATCTCGTCCCAGATGGAGCTGGAGGAGGCGTTTCGTATTTACAATCGAACCAAGAGGTCGGGACTCCTGCTGCACGGTGAGTTTAGTGGTCCCACCCAGAGAAAGTAGTCCCCAGCGCACACACTAACACACACACACACACACACACACACACACACACACACACACACACAAAAACACACACACACACACACACGCACAAACAGGACCTTTATAAATGCAGTTAACAGAGAGATGTCAGAGCTGCCAATGGATCAGCGCCCAGAGCAGTTGGGGGTTCGGTGCCTTGCTCAACAGCACCTCGGAGGCTGGAGATGAACTGCTCCATTCATGGTCCACACAGGGACTCGAACCGGCGACCCAACAGTTGCCATCAAAGAGGCAAAACCTCCTTAAGTGCTACATTTTAGAAACAATTGATGTCTTTTTATTTGGACTTGAACCAAAAGTCCCAACAGTGCGTCTCCGGCCTCCAGCTGCTGCAGGACTCAGCAGCTTCTCCATGCTTTAACGGACGCCGTCGCTCCGTGTGCGTTTAAGGCTCGTGGAGGTCGAGCCCCAGAGTCACAGACGTGAGCCTGTGCCTCTTTCCTGTGAGGTCGTCTTTAAGCTTTTAATCTTTCTTCGCACCTTAAGATAATAATGATTCCCTTTGTCCGTTAATGATGACACTTCTTTCTATACAATAATGTGTGAATATGGTTTTGTTGCACCTGCTGGATTTCACTATTATTATTAATATTAATATTTGTTTTGTTGAAACTGTAAATGAAGAGCTCTTTTCCAAAACGAGATAAAAGCCAAATGTAAAACAAATGAGTTTGAGCCACTTTGCTGTTACAGAACCTTTTCATGTCAAATCGCTTTATTTCCTGTTTAAAATGGTCTAAAGATGCAGTTTCTTTCCAAACCGCGACCAGCGCCAAACCTATTTTTAGCCTTAGGTCGAGAGGACGTATCGCGTACGTCCTCTCGACCAATCAGAATCCAGTGAGCGTTCTATGTGATCCAACATGGCGGCGCTCTGAAGCGGGAGAGTTTTTTGTTTCGTCCGTCTACAAAATGAGTGCTTCAAACTACATAAACGCTTTTGATGGCCTGGATGAGCCAGTGTGACGTACGCCTGGGGGTAGAAGACGCCGACTGGACCGACACAACCACAAACAACCACAACAGAAGTTTGGTCACTCAGGTGTCGGGTTGATTCCCACAGTGGGACGCGAACTCAAGGCTGCTGCGACCGGTTTCTGTCAAGCCGAGAAGCCGTCACCGCACGATCTGATGATGAATTTTACAAAATAGACATCAGATTTATTATCAACTATATTGGTGTTTGATTTAACACGTTCAGACTGAGCCTTAAAAACATTCTGACAAGATTAATGAATATGAACCAAATGTGTGGGTAAAAAAATGGATTTATAGCGTTTGGAAAAGAGCTCCTCAAATATAAATATATATATATATATATATATAGATATATACAGTGTGTGTCAAAGCACTTTGTAAACTGCTGTTTTTTATACAAATAAAGTTATTAATATTATTATTATTATTACTTTAGGAGACTTAAAACGCCACAGAAAGCAACATTTAAGGACTGACGAGGCGCTCAGACTTAATGCAAACATTTATTCATACATTTCTTCTCTACACAGTTTTTATTTAAATAAATCCCGGTGTTTGTCTCCTGGGTGAGGGTCAGGTTTCATATTTTCCTCTGTTTGGCGTCAGGAGCATTGAAGCAGTAATGGTGCGTGTCTGTGTGTTGCAGTGTTCCCCAGTGACCCGGAGCGGCCCGGCCTGCCCTGCCCCGGAGAGGACAGTGAGTCAATCCGCTCTCTTCACACTTTATCTGCTTCCAGGAGACTGACCCTGAGTCAGCCATGATTCAGAGTCAACACTGGGCTCAGAATCACAGAGAAACAGGCAGTTTTCTGCTCCAGTCGAGCAAAGTCAGTCAAACGGAGGCTGAGGGCATCCTCCCACTGTGCCTCCGTGCCGTGCCCCAGCACGTGTCACGGCTAAAGTCTGGTTCCTTTGACCAGTGTGAGTGCAACCGTACCACGTCTAGGAGCGGCACGCTTGCCGTCCACGGCCCGTTTGAGAGAGGTGGGCTTTAGTAAAGCACGTTTGCACGTGTACGAGCACGAGCGTGCGCACGTGTACGAGCACGAGGCCTACGGCGGTTCTGAGGTCATTTCCTGTGCGCCTGTTGGGACGTAGAAAAAAGAAGGAGGGACCATGCGCGGACATTTCAAACAATGGCGGTGAAAGGTTCACGTTGGTGTGATGCGGAGGTGGAGTGTTTACTGCAGATTTGGTCGATGAAAAGATTCAAAAACAGTCGACAAGACGCACAAAAACTCCGAGGTCTACGGAAAGATCTGGAAACAAAGCCACGCATCGCCATGACGTCATCAATGCGTGTGACGTGTTACGGCGTGATGACGTATAGGCAGCAAGGAGCATTCTCCGAGGCCCAGGTAGTGTGAGTACAAACGGGCCTGGAGGGGGGGACAAGGACCCTAAAGCACGGGGCACGGGACGCACGCACAGTGGGAGGGCGCTCTAACCTGTGACGGAGGCACAGTGGGAGGGCGCTCTTAGCCCCCGGGCCAAGGGGCTAAAGCCTTAATACTCATTTAAACGAGTGTTAAAGTGAATCCGTCCCTCTGGGTGAACGTGGCTCTGTGTGCAAACAGTCTGGAGGTGCTTTAACCTGAATATCCGTTCAGTAAATGTTTGTAATTGATGTAAAAACTGTGCTTTAAACTGACGGAGGTTCTTAAGGCTGATCTAAAGGTAGAGACGGCAACAATAGACCCCCCCCCCCCCCCCCCCCCCCCCCCCCCCCCTGTGGGGAGAGAGAGTGGAGGGAGGGGGGAGGCTGTCAAATCCTGGATGATGCCCGGCTGTGCACCGGATTCTCCAGCCCCCCCCCCACCACCACCACCAAGCACCTCCCATCCACCCACAGCCCCACCCTCCGCTCCCCCCTCCCACGGCCACCAGTTTTTTCCCAGCATCCCCCTCTCTCTCTCTCTCTCTCTCTCTCTCTCTCTCTCGCTCAGCTGTGTGGCACCGCTGTCTCTCCAGGGAGGAGCCTAAAGTGCTGCTGCATCACACGAGACACGGGCGGGCGAGGGACACTGGGAACGAGAGAGAGAGAGAGAGAGAGAGAGAGAGAGGGAGGGAGGGAGAGAGAGAGAGAGAGAGGGAGGGAGGGAGGGAGGGGAGAGAGAGAGAGAGAGAGAGAGGAGGGAGGGAGGGGGGAGAGAGAGAGAGAGAGAGAGAGAGAGCACGGTGCAGATATCAGCGCTTAATATACAAAGCAGTCGCTCCGTTTCTTTCCTTTTCTCGTCTATTTTTGGATCTTTCACGCCAAAAAAAAACAAAAACAGGGAAACGACAAGTCCCAGAAGAGGAAGGAGGGAGAAAGGGAGAGAGAGAAGCAAGGCAACTCCATCAGCTGTGAGGAGAGAGAGAGAGAGAGAGAGGAATGAATTAAATAAATCCCAGGGAGGAGAGAGAGAGAGGGAGGGAGGGAGGGGGATGAATTAAATAAATCCCAGGGAGGAGAGAGAGAGAGAGAGAGGGAGGGAGGGATCGTCAGAGGGAGGAAGAGGAGGGGATGTAGCAGTGTGTATCATTGCCGGCTCACCACACTCATACACACATACACACACATGTACACACACACACACACACACACACACACACACTGATCCTTGGATAATGTGCTGAAAGAGGTGGAGAGAAAGGAAGAAGGCAAACCGGTGAGCTATCTACCTCTGCATCCATCCATCCATCCATCCCTCCATCCCTCCATCCATCCACCCGTCCCTCCATCCATCCATCTGTCTTTTGCTCAATCTGTGTGTTTCCAGCCAAACCCCGAGACAATGGATGTGGACGAGTGTGTGCTAGCCTGGATTCTTGTGTGTGTGTGTGTGCATGTGCGTGTGTGTGTGTGTGTGTGCGTGCGTGTGTGTGTGTGTGTATCCGCCTTCATGATCCTAATTTGTGATTGATTCATGTCGTGTCACGCACTGCAGGCAGGTGTTGTGTGCTAGCGCTGTTAGCATGGCTGCTGCTAGCTTCCTTCACTGTGTTGGAAGGACGTCTGCTCGGCCGCTCACCCGGAGGCTGCACCTGCTGATGAGTGAGACACGGCGTTGGCGTGCGTGCGCGTGTGTGTGTGTGTGTGTGTGTGCGTGTGTGAAGGCTGCATTGTTATGGCGGCGTATAGTTGAACCATTATCTTGGGCTGGTGCTGGTCTTGGATCAGATGTGTTGTGTGCTAGGATGCAGGAGAACGATGCTAACAGGCTGCGTTTCCTCTGAAGTTTTATTTTGATGTAATGTTTGTTTTATAAAAATGGTTTAAAGACAAATTACACGACCAAATACTGACGACGGCAACTTTGTTTTTAAAAAATAGCAACGTTAATATTGACCTTCAAAAACCTGATGCTTTCTAAAGGCTCCGTCCTGCTCCGCGTTAGACGCAGACGCAGCCTTCTGTGCGTGCTCCGCGTTAGACGCAGACGCAGCCTTCTGTGCGTGCTCCGCGTTAGACGCAGACGCAGCCTTCTGTGCGTGCTCCGCGTTAGACGCAGACGCAGCCTTCTGTGCGTGCTCCGCGTTAGACGCAGACGCAGCCTTCTGTGCGTGCTCCGCGTCCACTTCCTCCGTATTTCTGTGCGTATCCTGAAAGCTGACGGACGCGTACAGATACGGAGCAAACGCTGCAGTACCACCTGAAACTGTGGGGGCAGTGTCGAGCACCGGACACAAAAAAGTGGCGTGAACATCAGGAGCGAGTGAGTCATCGAAGCCCTGACGGACGTCCTGAAACACTGAAAGAGACGTCGGTCGTCACTTTGTCTCATCTGTCAAACCAACGTGTGGAATTCTCCGTCCACACTCTGGGACGTCTTTAGTGTCTCACAGAGCACCGCCGTCTACAACGCTGCCGCCATTTTGACCCAGGACGCTTCTCTCCTCCATCGCCTCCATCTTTGTTGGGGTCAAACTTTACTGGAGGAACTTCTGAATGTGAGCGACGCCCTCTAGAGGAAGTTTGGATCAACGTCCATTCAACGTGAAGGAGCAAGAAAGCACGAGGACAGAGACGAGGAGAACCAGGAGAACACACGTCTGTGTTCACACACGGAGCAGGAACCAGGAGAACGCACGTCTGTGTTCACACACGGAGCAGGAACCAGGAGAACGCACGTCTGTGTTCACACACGGAGCAGGAACCAGGAGAACACACGTCTGTGTTCACACACGGAGCAAGAACCAGGAGAACACACGTCTGTGTTCACACACGGAGCAGGAACCAGGAGAACACACGTCTGTGTTCACACACGGAGCAGGAACCAGGAGAACACACGTCTGTGTTCACACACGGAGCAGGAACCAGGAGAACACACGTCTGTGTTCACACGCGGAGCAGGAACCAGGAGAACACACGTCTGTGTTCACACACGGAGCAGGAACCAGGAGAACACACGTCTGTGTTCACACACGGAGCAGGAACCAGGAGAACACACGTCTGTGTTCACACACGGAGCAGGAACCAGGAGAACACACGTCTGTGTTCACACACGGAGCAGGAACCAGGAGAACACACGTCTGTGTTCACACACGGAGCAGGAACCAGGAGAACACACGTCTGTGTTCACACACGGAGCAGGAACGAGCCTTAATTTGCTAACTCTGCAGACAAACCATGTACTGTGTGTGTGTGTGTGTCTATGTGTGTGTGAGTACCTGGTAGTTGTGCTCAGTTTCCTCTCTACGTCTACCACAGTTGTCTCCATTTCAGTTTCACACACCAGGACCTGTTGTCATAGTTATACCAAGCTCAGTCTGTGAAAACAAAGGTATAATGTCTTCTGTGGATCCGCGGGACAAAATGACCTCGGTGATGTCATCAGGACTGTGGGCATGAAGTTTGAACGACCTGGGTGTTTCCCAGGTTTATCAGGACACTATGACGTTGCATTATGGGAAATGTAGGACAGAGAATGAGGATGCTTCCTCCTCTGCTGCTCTCTCTTTCAGCTCTTGCACCTGTAGTGAAGTGTATTTCTGACACAGGCGGATCTTTTTAACGGTTCCTGGTAGTTTTCCGTTTGTGTGATAATGACAGAGACTAGTAGACAGGAGGCTGAGGGAGAGGAGAGGGGAGGAGAGAGAGGAGAGAGAAGAGAGAGAGGAGAGGGAGGCTGAGGGGGGAGGAGAGAGAGAGGAGAGGGGAGGAGAGGGAGGCTGAGGCTGGACAGGACGCCAGTCTATCACAGGACACATAGAGACGAACAGAGACAGACAACCATTCACACCTACGGGTGATTTAGAGTCATCAATGAACCGAACACCTGCACGTCTTTGGACTGTGGGAGGAAACCGGAGAACCCGGAGAGAACCCACGCACACACGGGGACAACATGCAAACTCCACACAGAAGGGATTCAAACCAGGAACCCTCTCGCTGTGAGGCGACACAATGTATTTGCCAAAATAGACCCTGGGTTGATTCGACCCCAGAGTTTCCCTTTGCCCTGACGCTGATAGCTGCTTCTTAGCGTGTCTGCGGTTCTGGGGTCCAGGCTGAGTGTTCCTCCTTCCTCCTCTCCCAGGATCCGTTGTCTCTGCGTTAGCTTGTGTTATTGTGACGATGCTGAGCTGGTGGTAAAGGCTCAGCACCTTTTCCTTTGAGTGTGTTTTTGCCTAAAGTGACAAAGCACTTAAACATCCAGCCTCCGTCCTTGGTCGCCTCTGTGCAGGGCTGATCTGTGCAGGGCTGCTCTGTGCAGGGCTGATCTGTGCAGGGCTGCTCTGTGCAGGGCTGCTCTGTGCAGGGTTGATCTGTGCAGGGCTGATCTGTGCAGGGCGGCTCTGTGCAGGGCTGATCTGTGCAGGGCTGCTCTGTGCAGGCCGACTCTGTGCAGGGCCGCTCTGTGCAGGGCTGCTGGGTGCAGGGCTGCTCTGTGCAGGGCGGCTCTGTGCAGGACTGCTCTGTGCAGGGCTGATCTGTGCAGGGCTGTTCTGTGCAGGACTGCTGGGTGTAGGGCTGCTCTGTGCAGGGCTGCTCTGTGCAGGACTGCTCTGTGCAGGGCTGCTCTGTGCAGGGCTGCTCTGTGCAGGGCTGCTGGGTGCAGGGCTGCTGGGTGCAGGGCTGCTGGGTGCAGGGCTGCTCTGTGCAGGGCTGCTGGGTGCAGGGCTGCTGGGTGCAGGGCTGCTCTGTGCAGGGCTGCTCTGTGCAGGGCTGATCCGTGCAGGGCTGATCTGTGCAGGGCTGCTGGGTGAAGACAGGGCTGGAGTATTACGTCTCACTTCTCTGTGGTCTGGGGGCATTAGGGGCTGTTTGGAGCCGTGGCGGATCTGAGTCATCCTGTGCATTGATCCTTCGCTGTTTCCGACTATTTATGAGCCTGAGTGGGACTGTGGCTGTGTGTGTGTGTGTGTGTGTGTGTGTGTGTGTGTGTGTGTGTGTGTGTGTGTGTGTGTGACTGGTTAGAAGATACTTCCCTGTGTCTCCGTTTTGCTGACTGGACACTGACCTATAAATAGCGCTTCATGGATAATGCTAACAGCTCAGTCTGCAATGCAGTGCTTGATATGAGATGCTCCATGATGTTGTTAGTGGATGTTTATCTCTGCACATCAGCAGCTGCAGCTCTTTACCAGGGTTCCTTCTGTAGGGGTTAGCGTGCCCGTGGGGGCTGCGTTAGGGAGCTTCAGTCAGCCTGGAGTTTGTTAAGCTGGTTAAGCGGAGACCACCAGACTCCACGGACGTCTGGCTCCCCGCGGCACAGGAACCCTCTCGTGATACGTGAGTGATGATGAATCACTAAAGTGAAGATGGAGCTGCATCTGTTCTCCTCATGTTGGATGATTCTGTCTCCGCGCTGCTCTAAGCACCTGCCCCAAACCATTACACCGCACATGCATCAGCGCCCGTCAGCTCAGCGTCCGGTCACGAGCGTAAAGGATCCGAACAGCAGAGGCTCAAACGTCTCTGAGTGTGTCACAGTTATTACTGAATACTGGACGTTGGTGGAGAAGAGATGTTTAGAGTCAACTCGACTACAGAGCAGTGGCGTGCACACACTTTTCTTTACAGATTTATTTTTTGGCAGTTTTTCAGGCCTTTATTTTTGTAGGACAGACAGGAAATGGGATGAGAGAGAGGGGGGTCGAACCTGCGGACGCTGCCTCAAGGACCTTCAGCCTATTTACATGGGGCGACTGCTCTAACCACTGTTCCACCGGCCGCCCCGAGCACAGGGGCACATACAGTATAGCACGTCCTCGCCACTGAAGAGGGCACTTTAACACACGTTTATGCTCCTAGAGGACACTTTAACACACGTTTATGCTCCTAGAGGACACTTTAACACATGTTTAGGCTCCTAGAGGACACTTTAACACATGTTTAGGCTCCTAGAGGACACTTTAACACACGTTTAGTCTCCTAGAGAACACTTTAACACACGTTTATGCTCCTAGAGGACACTTTAGCACACGTTTAGGCTCCTAGAGGACACTTTAACACACGTTTAGGCTCCTAGAGGACACTTTAACACACGTTTATGCTCCTAGAGGACACTTTAACACACGTTTATGCTCCTAGAGGACACTTTAGCACACGTTTATGCTCCTAGAGGACACTTTAACACACGTTTATGCTCCTAGAGGACACTTTAACACACGTTTATGCTCCTAGAGGACACTTTAACACACGTTTATGCTCCTAGAGGACACTTTAACACACGTTTATGCTCCTAGAGGACACTTTAGCACACGTTTATGCTCCTAGAGGACACTTTAACACACGTTTATGCTCCTAGAGGACACTTTAGCACACGTTTATGCTCCTAGAGGACACTTTAACACACGTTTATGCTCCTAGAGGACACTTTAGCACACGTTTATGCTCCTAGAGGACACTTTAACACACGTTTATGCTCCTAGAGGACACTTTAGCACACGTTTATGCTCCTAGAGGACACTTTAACACACGTTTATGCTCCTAGAGGACACTTTAACACACGTTTATGCTCCTAGAGGACACTTTAGCACACGTTTATGCTCCTAGAGGACACTTTAACACACGTTTATGCTCCTAGAGGACACTTTAGCACACGTTTATGCTCCTAGAGGACACTTTAACACACGTTTATGCTCCTAGAGGACACTTTAGCACACGTTTAGTCTCCTAGAGGACACTTTAGCACACGTTTATGCTCCTAGAGGACACTTTAACACACGTTTATGCTCCTAGAGGACACTTTAGCACACCTTTAGTCTCCTAGAGGACACAGACAAACTTGGATAAGTTTGTCTTGGTACCGTAGTTACAGGGAGTGTAAGCAACATTTCATTTGTTTTCAGTTTTATCTCTGAAAGAGGTTCAGACACTCAGGATGGACTGTTACTTTAGAACCTCTCTGATTTTCTAATTGACCCATGAGACTTTGAGACTTTGTTTCCAGATCTCAGCAATTTATTTGTTCATTTATTTATTTGATTTTATATATTTGATGACCTGATTTCTGATTGAGCCTGGCAGGTGCGGCTCCAGGTGAATGCACAGCTTCAGACCGTGCTCCCTGTCTTCACTTGTGTCAGTGAAGAGTCAGAAGAGCTTTGAAGGAGTGACGTAAAACACCCCTGACCCCCGATAATGAATTCTTCTTCTCCCTCCTTTCATCCCCTCATCCCCTCGCTCTCTCTGCTGGAGCGAACAGGCGGCCTATTGATGCCGTCTTGGGTGGCAGTTACACTCTCTCTGCCCTTGACTCGCTTGTCTGTCACCAACACAGATTCAGTGTATGGTGAGAGAGACTACAGCGTTCACTAGTTTCTTAGAAATCAGGAGAAAGAGAGTCGGTCAGTGTGTTTCCCATCAGTTCCCTAAAACGTTCTTCCCCCTGTTCAGGGAACAACCAGCTGACTGGAGGTCCCTGGTGTCCATGTGCGGGGGTTGAACGGTGAAATGAGGGAGTAACTCTTCCTCAGGTACACACACACACACACACACACACACACACACACACACACACATACACACACAGGTACAGTAGGTGGAGCTCCACCAACATCCAGCTGCTCTGAACACGCCTTTATTTCCACCTTCACCTTTGTCACAATCACAGCGTGGGCAAAATGGCCGACTTTTGGACACAACCAGGACACAAACGCCTCTTCTTGGTACTGATGCTGGTTGCCATGGTGAAGTCCTCCCTGGGTTTAAAGGGAACTCTCTGTTGTTGTTGTTGTTGTTTTCACCTTGTTTTGGGCGCCATTGCTTCCTGGTTTCGTCTGTTTCTGGGTCTAAAGCCGCTGCAGTGGAGTTGGGAGGGCGGGGATTACTTAATATAAACTTTAAATTGATGCAAGATGGCTGAAATCAGATTCAAAATGAGTAAAAACAGATGAAAAATGAGTAAAAACAGATGAAAAATGAGTAAAAACAGATGAAAAATGAGTAAAAACAGATGAAAAATGAGTAAAAACAGATGAAAAACGACTAAAAACAGATTCTGCTTCCTGTTTCCGGGTCTAAAGTTGCTGCAGTGGAGTGGGGAGGCGGGGATCGAACCCACGGAGCATGTGCAGACCAGAAACCTGAGATTACTCTGGGGAAAGGGGGGGACAAGGACCCTAAAGCACGGGGCACGGGACGCACGCACAGTGGGAGGGCGCCCTATGAAAGTTTCAGCAATGTGTTTTTTGTGTAGGTTGGATTTTTTGGATTTTGATCCTTTTCAGTGACTTTGTCTTTTGTTCAGAATCATTTTTAAACAGCGGGACACTAAGACAGAAAAGAACCACATGTGTGTTTTAAAGTACAGCATCACATAAGAGCAGCGCTGCAGCAGAGCAGCGTTCGTCGACTGTTGTTACAGATGCAGCTCCTAAAGTGCAGCAGCGTCCGTAACAACAGTGTTACGTAACGCTCTCATCACTGCACTGAACCTGTGAAAAACCCCTCAGGAGGAAAACACAACAGGCTTCCAACAGCATCACAGTGCACACACACACACACACACACACACACACACACACACACACACACACACACACACACACACACACACACACACACACACACACACACCTCTGGTCTAGGGTACAGTGTGATCTGAGGGCAGTGCTGAGCACACACCAAACATCTCCTCTGTGACGCTGAAGCAGAAGTCAGGTCCCATCCTGAAACCTGGGGGCGGCAGTTGCTCGGACCATAGGGGACTCGGCTGGGAACCGGAGGGTCGCCGGTTCAATCCACCAACAGTTTAAACGGAGAATGATGCAGGTTCACTTCATGCTAACGTACGGTGTTGAACAAACAGGAAACTACTGATGATTGTTCCACGTCTGATGCTAACTGAAGCTTTTGTTTTTGACACTTCGTGATGGACCAAAGGGTCCGCGGGTATCGAACCAAACAGTGAACAGAGGTCGGCCACAACGGTTGTTTTGGTGTTGGTTCGGTTTAGGCCAAGCCCCGCCCACAGCCTCCTTCCTGTTTGATCCAATCAGGACTCTGCAGGCGGTTTGAGTCCCTGTTTCAGTCCGTCTGTCTGTCTGTGTGTCCAACCCTAGTTACCCTTTCTAGTGTTGGGTAGAAACAATATTGAACAGTGAGACGTTATGTATTGAAAGTTAATGGCTGTTCCAAGTCCGACTAGGTCTTAGTCTAAAGGCCCGGACACCTCAGTCCAGCATCAGAGAGCTTGTGGCATCTAAGGCATTGCCTCGTGTCACCTGTGTCTCGCCCCCAAAGAGTTGCACCTGAACTGAAAGAAAAGACTAAAATCGAGCGAACGTGTTCTGCGCCCGCGTGAGAGGAAGTACCTATCCATCCCAGCAGGGGGCAGTAGCGTGTATTCAGGAAACTGCACGACTTTGTTTTCCACCTCACACCCTCTTGACTCGGTTTGTTGGCTTCCCTCACTTCTGTTTCTCACACCGACGGGCTCCGCTGCCTCTTTAACAACTGCAACAAGCTGCTCTCAAGGGTCTGCTGGTGCCCACGGTGCAGGACACACTCACCGCTGTCACCCTGACCGTGTCACTGCCTCATACGATTAATGTGTCCAACATCATTAATAAGCTCAGCCCTTTAGTGAGTTCACTTCCATTCAGATGTTATGCTCTCACCTACTGAGCTCTTTTTATACCACAGAACAGGCCCCCCCTCCTCAGGCCCTTTGGTCGATAATGATCCACTTTAGGCTGAGGTTAGACTCCAAGACCCAGTCTCCAGCTGTGCACCTGCAAACAGGAGCCTCCGTGTACGGCCAGGGAAGACGCACGTGAGAGAGAGAAACTGGTTCCATTGCGGCTCCTACTTGAATATCGTTCTTGTTCCAAACAGGTGCACGCTCCGCAACCTGGACAGAAAAGCAGCTACAGAACCCCCGCTGCCCTGGTTCTCCTCTCTATCTGCACCCCTGCCTTAACACCAGCTGGGTCTCAGTTGGGTTTTAAAGAATTTAAAGGTCTTATTATGCAACAAAAAGGACCTTGTTGGTGTGTAATATCATATATTATGCAGATGGATTATTACTGTTCATGCAATAACCCTCCCTTCTTTAAATGACATGTTCTGCCTCTTGTATTTGGACCGACGCTATGCTTAAAGTCACTTACCGCCGTCATTTACCCTCTAAACACTAAAGTGCCGGTGCAGCACACGGTGTCTGGGCGCAGTAGCAGTGTAGTGATCCAGGGAGAGAGATGGTTTCCACCCAGTGCATGTTGTGCTGAGCTGGCAGAGGAAGGGTTAAAGTATAAGCTGGGGAACGGTCCAATTACTTCAGCATAGCTGCAGCAACAGCCAGTCCTGTTAGTGTCTATTCCAGGTCCAAGCCCCCCCTGTTAGCTAACACGGCAGACCCTTAAAGTCCATTTAGCGACGGGCTAACGATGCTAACGATGTGCTGAATGCTAACAGTTAGTGAAGGCTCTGGACCCGTGCTCTCACTTTGTTGATATGTTGATGTTGTGTCGTGCTACGCCCCTGATGAGCATTCTTATCCTATATAACCCAAGAAAGTGACCTGTGAACTCTGTGAAGCACCATTATAAACGTGTTCATCAGTGATCCACGTCCAAATCAGCTGTGATTTAAAAGGAGGCGCCCTCCCACTGTGCGTGCGTCCCGTGCCCCGGGCTTTAGGGTCCTTGCCCCCCCCTCCAGGCCCGTTTGTACTCACACTACCTGGGCCTCGGAGAATGCTTCTCGCTGCCTATACGTCATCACGCCGTAACACGTCACACGCATTGATGATGTCATGGCGATGCGTGGCTTTGTTCCCAGATCTTAAACCGTGACAACAAACAAGAAATGGGTCATGTGTGGTCTTGAAGCATGGGTGAAAGGATGTTATTTTTGTATCTAACTCTAATTAAATCACCAATCAACATCAGCTTTTCCACAACAGTGAGAGCAGCAGGTTGTTAACGTCGTCTGGGGCTTTGGGAAACACTCAGCCACAGTTTTCAACCATTTCTGTTATTTTATAAACCAAATAACGAATGCATCAAGGAAATGATCAAACGTTAATCTACAATTAAGATAATCATCAGTTCATAAACGGTGGTGTGGTGGTTAGCCCTGTCACCTCACAGCGAGAAGGTTCCAGGTTTGAATCCCGGCTGGGGCCCTTCTGTGTGGAGTGTGCATGTTGTCCCCGTGTTTGCGTGGGTTTTCTCCGGGTTCTCCGGTTTCCTCCCACAGTCCAAAGACGTGCAGGTGTTGGGTTCATTGATGACTCTAAATCACCCGTAGGTGTGAATGGTTGTCTGTCTCTGTTCGTCTCTATGTGTCCTGTGATAGACTGGCGTCCTGTCCAGGGTGGACCCCGCCTCACGCCCGATGTCAGCTGGGATCGGCTCCAGCCCCCCGCGACCCTGACCCCGGGATAAGCGGTTGAAGATAAATGAATGATTAGTTCATAATCATATATTAGTGTATGATGCATGTTTGACTCACAAGCACCTCAGAGGCAACAGTGCCAGCCCCCAAACCTCCGCACACAAAAACCTAAATCTAAAATTTAGCTTGTTGTGTGTTCCAGTGAAATGGCTCATTAAAAGACAGCGTTCAGTGCGACACATAGTCTTTAAACAAACCCAGAGCTGTCTCAGGAGAGTGGCTGTCATCCACAAAGCATCATTCTGGTCGGTATAGAAACCACAGTGTGTCAAAGCGTGAACAATGGTGCTCTGCTGTGCCACAGCCGACAATGACAAAGGTGGCATTTACAGCTTCAGCGCTACGTTAGCGCTGCAGATCAGACGTACCCGAGTCTGGGAGTCATCACAAAAAGAACCGTAGGGGTAAAGGACAGGGTGTGACCAGCTCAGACCAAAGTGAGACAAAACTGTTTTAGATCGTTGCAGCGGCGTGAACTGACCCGTCTCGCCTGGCTGATGTTGTCTGCGGGCGCTCTCCCACTGTGCACTTACGAGCACTAGACGGGAGGGAGGAGCTCGGCGGTAGAGGGGGAGGGGCGTGAGAGTTGGAAACATTCACATCTGCCAGACCGGAGCTTTGAGTGAGTTGATATAAATGTGACTGATCGTGTTGAATGATATTGTATCATCGCAGGCCCCCGGATCGAATCCCATCAAAACTCCATCATGACAGACTTTGTGACGTCAGCAAATATTGCAGTGCCGTCCACAGAGTTGATATAAAGTGAGATTGTGAGGAAGCTTGTGATCAACAACTCTTCTGTTTGTGATAGAGAGAGAGAGAAAGAGCGGCCGGGCGAGTGACAGGGAGAAGGTTCAGCGCGCAGGTCCTTCACGCATCACAACACTCAACTGTCAAAGGGTGGACGCCAGTGATGACTTACTGTGGTCGGAGCCGTGCTGGGCCGAGGGACAGACAAGGAGGGGGCGGGTGATAGGCCGCATCAAACCAGTTAAGTGTTCTTCCTCCCAGGCCGCTGTCCAATCAGATTCCTCAGAAGCAGGGGTTAAACAAGAGCCATCGAGTGTTGCTAACATGCTAGCTAGCTGGACAAGGGCTAGCCACTCACATTAGCTCCTGGAGCGTCTCTCTATTTTCTCGTTATGCAAAAGGGAAATTAAAGTTGTCTAAGCTTCATCCAAGTTCAGTCCAAAGACGTGTTTGAACCATCGACTCCCACGGCATCATTTATCTTTGACTCTGACGGAGGAGCTTCAGTAACACTGATGCAAAGATCTGCACTGATTAACTTCACGCTCACAGGCCGAACTTTTAACCACGGCAAATCAGGTGAAATGAATTGAATATGCATTGAAATGCAGCCCTGTTAAATGCATTTTACGTCTGTTTAAGATGGAAAAAGTGTTTTAAACATCGTTGAACTGGAGAAAATCAGCCGTCAGGACTGGAAACACACGGTTTAGGACTTGGATTGGACGTGGAATCCTGTTTGGGACTTGAGAATAGAGACGTCACAGCCAAGACTTGTGGCTTATTTGTGACTTGCACAATAACGATCTTGTTCCACCCTTTTGCATCTGCCTGCTGTTACGGTTTAAGCACAATCTGGACAGATCCAGTCCTCCGGGAGCAGAACCACAGCTGTTCTGAGCGTCAGTACACAGACCGGACTTGTTATGCTTTAATTCAACATCATCTGAGTTAGCGAAACACATCGTGGTGGACTGTAATCCATCTTCCGTGTTGTGTTCACAGCTGCAGATCCCTTTCAGAGCTTAGCAGCGATGTCACACACTGTTCCCCTCACCTTGCCTAACTGCCTCCAGCGTCAGCGGCTCATTTCCAGGGAATGAGAATGTCATATGTCAGGTGTCGTTCGTGGTTAGCACTAATGAGAGCAGCTGGACATGCATCCAGGCTCCACACCCATAACACTCAACACACCTCTCGGCTTATAAGCATCTCTGGCTCCAGGAATAGTATCAGTGGTGTTGTAACGTGTCAGGCCTCCCTGCTGCACTGCAGCACACCCACATGCTCGCACTGCTGCTGATAACGGAGCAGCTGGGACGCTTTCTAGCATTGATCTGAATGCGGAAGCGAGGATGTGTTTGGTTTGCAGACGACTGATGTCCTTTGCTCTCGATAGTTAGCTGCGTTAGTCGTCTGGAGCTCATGTCTGGGGTGTGTCGGGCATCTTCAACAGGACCGATCGGGATCTGGTTCAAAGCAAGTGTTGCAGCAAAATAGCAACTTTCAGAGATGTGGCAGCCTCGGTTTTCCACGCTGAGCGTCTGTGCGATCGAGCAGCAGCCTCAAGCCCAGTGCAGACCAAAGATTCGTAACGACGCGACGCCTCTCTGTATTTCTGTCCTAGCCTGTCCTAGGTCTGACTCAGGGCGCCCTCCCACTGTGCCTCCGTCCCGTGCCCCAGCACGTTTCACGGCTAAAGTCTGGTTCCTTTGACCAGTGTGAGTGCAACCGTACCACGTCTAGGAGCGGCACGCTTGCCGTCCACGGCCCGTTTGGGAGAGGTGGGCTGACACTGTCGTCATGTGTCTGTTTGGGTTGCACTGGTTACTCTTTATCCCACTGACGTGTGACTGCAGGATGATACATTGAGATATGTTGGGATTTTTAATCTAATTTAAGGAAACTGAGACAGAATAAGGAACAAACGCAGTGTGTTTATGTGTTTACGTTGGAGTGGAAGAGTCAAAGGGCTGAAGATACATCACAACACTACTTTATTTTATTCATAGCATTTACATTAAACTGCATGGGGTTATCATGAAGTGGGTATGTATGTGAAGGGGAGACTGGTGGGTATCCATTGAACCCATTTTCATTCAGATATCCTGAGGTCAGAGGTCACGGACCCAACGGCTGCGTTAGGTCGTCCAGGTTCATATGATGCCTTTAGCTTCACTCCTGCACGTCTGCGGGTTCCTTTAAAATGTCACTTTACAGAGTTTCTGAGAATCGATAGAGCTTTAAAAAACACAATAACTTGATACTCAAGCGTGTCAATATTTAGTTACACCCCGAGTGTCGATGTCATAGAGCTGACCGCAGATCAGGTGGTTGTTGCTGAGGGACAGAGCACAAAGAGCACAACACCAGACATGTCGAAGTGGTTTTACCTCCTTTATCTGGGACTTTGTAACATTTGTTTTGAAAGGTGCCATATATATACATATATACACTTATTATTATTATTATTATGGCTTTGATTTATATACAGACATCCACACAGACCTACATGTTGGTGGTAAGCTACATAGTAGTCACAGCTACTGAGCGTGGCGGCTAATCAGCGCCTACGGCCCCTCCGACCACCTCCTCAAACATACAGCAGTCATTCACATTCACACCAGGCAAAGTGGGTGAAGTGTCTCGCCTAAGGACACAACGATCATGACATAAATAGGGCAGGACGGGGATTGAAGCGCCGACCCTTCGGACATTGGCCGACTCGCTCTACCCGTCCCGATCATCGCCCTTCCAGCCCCACTGTGAGTCAGATCGCTCTGTAGGTAGCATGTTCGTCTCTGAGTCGTTCTCAGTGCAAGGGTTAAAAAAATATCCCTCTTTCAATTTTGCATGAAACATCCAACTCTGTAATCTCATAAGCTCTTCCCTGAGAGACCGCCGCTGCACGGGCAACCCCCTCAGATGTGCCGCTGATATAAATATAGATTTAAAGGAACTGAAATCCATAAAGCCGAGCACGGCTGAGGTCTGCAGCAGAGGGTCTTTGTATGAAACGTCCCCGTCCTCAAAGCTCCCATTGTGTCTTCACTGCAGGTTTGGGAGAAAGGGAGTTGGTCACGGGGTAAATGGAGTTTAAAGTGTCAGGTCTTAGTAAAACATTTCTTCATCTGAAGGGAAGTACGACCCAGATTCAGGTGCCATGCTACTTAAAAGCTTTAGTTCCAGACCAGCGGGTAAAAATAGAAAAGTCACAAAAGCAGAATAAAGAGAGTTCAGGTCAGAAACCAGCACTTTGTCATCGCCTGTGTTCATCCAACACAGTTCGCTTAATGCCAGGTTCAACCCAACACACTAGTGATGTGCAGTACAGCAGTGGTTTAAGGGTCAGGGACCCCGAAACTGACACACATCAGGCCACAGACCAGGACTTTACAGACCCCATCACAGTGTTTGGAAACAGTAACTCCTGCAACACACCTGTGCTGAGTGACCAGGGGCGAGGCACTGGATCTGCCCTCATGATGCTTTTCTATCTCAGTATTAAAACGTTACGTCGGAGAGCTAGTTTACCTGTTAGGCCGCAGACTGAAGACGATGACACAGCACCAGGAGGTGTGTCTGACAGACGGTGGGAAGGGGCTCATTTAAAGACACAGTTCAGGGTGAAAATAACAACGGGATTAAACAAGTCTGCAAACGTCACGTCTCCACAATCTCAACCAACTGGCAGTTTTCTACCAGGAGGTGATTGTTGTTGTTAGCACAACATCACAGTGATTCAGTGTAAACTGTAGTCGTCAACTACAGCTAATGATGACAATAGTCACTCTTATGACTCTACAGCGCACTCACACTGTCCTTCCGTACCGCGACCCGGACTTTAGGGTACTTGTCCCCCCTCCCTCTCCCCCCGGTGCCCCAGCCCCGTTTGTACTCACACTACCTGGGCCGGCCAATGCTTCTTGCTGTCCATACGCCATCACGCCGTAACACGCGCATTGATTGCGATTGTGTGGCTTTGTTTACAAATCTTTCCACAGACCTCTGAGTTTTTGTGCGTCTTGTCGACTGTTTTTGAATCTTTTCATCGACCAAATCTGCAGTAAACACTCCACCTCCACATCACACCAACGTGAGCCTTTCACCGCCATTGTTGTTGTTGTTAAATGTCCGCGCATGGTCCCTCCTTCTTTTTACATGTCCGAACAGGCGGACATAACGCTACTGCCGTAGGGCTCGTGCTCGTACACGTGCGCACGCTCGTGCTCGTACATGTGCAAACGGCTCCGCTAAAGCCCACCTCTTTCAAGCGGGCCGTGGACGGTCCGCTGGCCGCAGTTGTGCGCGGAGCGGGTGCACTCACACTGCTTAAAGGTACTAGGCTTTAGCTGAAAAACCGGTTTTGGCCGCGGCCAAAAGGACAGTGTGAGTACGACATAACTCACACTGGACTCCCCCCCATTTTTCTGGGGACCCTCCAGAACTCCCTTAAGGACCCCAGGGGCTCAACGAACCCCTGCTTGAGATCTACAGTGTTGACATTTGTGGACATTTATTGTTGACCTCCACTGCACAAACTATTTCCTGATGGTTGAGTAAAGTTGCTCCAGTGGGAGTGAACTCTAAGTAAAGAGGTGCTGCGACCTCTACACTGCTTCATTTGGTTTTACCTGAGCCCCAACACGGTCGCCCAGGGACTAGATCACAAACAGAGCTCCTCAGGCGGACTCATTCTGCAGGTGTGCACAGGGAGCGCGCCTCATTAGCAAAGAGACATGCAGAGGTGTCACACTGACCCAGTCATGAGTCGACACCTGCATGTTTCTGTTGATGCTCTGATGAGATTTGATCCAAAGGAACAAACATCAGGATTAATGACCTCATATTGATCAGACAGACACCGGTACACTGTGCACTTACAGGACTGTTATACGTGTATGCGTTCTGTTCTCCACCTTTGTCATTGGTTCACGTTTGTTTACAGGGTCCTGGGCTTCTCCAGAACGCTTGGAGAGGCCCGGGAACCTCCCTGAACACCGTCTGGCATCTCTGCGACGGACCAACATCCGAACACAGAGCCACGTTTCCACTGGTCACAGCACAAAACTGCAAAGATGTTCAGTTGTGGAGCCGATAGAAGAACGCAGATAGATTAGAAACACCCATTTCTGCACTGAGGTGACTCACATCGATGGTGGAGACGTCACACCTCGTTATATTTTAACTACAGGCAAAGACACAGCAGTGAAAACAAGCGGCGCGGTGGTTTGATGCCGGTACACGGCGTCAAACATTCACACTGAGATGCTGTAAATGAATCAGGACGCTGACGTTCTTCCTGTCCCTGTTTAATATCAACAACAACTCACAAGCTGTCCGATGACAGTGAGGTTTATTATTTACGGACCCAATCACGGGATCCAGTCCTGGCATCCGACGCCGCTGTTTTATGCTCCCCTCTCTCTCTCTCTCTCTCTGTGTGTGTGCTCCTGTCTCTTCTACACACACGAACACACTGCAGGCACCAAACAATCCTGCACATCTGCATGGAAACTGAGTCGTCCAAGCCGCTGCAGCGTGAGTGCAAATCCAGGCGAGCGGCAGAGAAGAGATAAAAACCCGGTGATATTCAGGTTCAGGTCGGACTCATGTAAACACCGTATCTCGAGTTCTCATCCCCTTAACAGACCTAGAGCTTTCCCGGGTTGCTATCGGACTTTGCGTCCGCCCGTGCTCTGTGGGTCATAACAGTGCGTTCCAGTTGTACTCTGAAGTCGGGATTTCCAAGCTCCGAGTCGTAACCCGAGGTCGAATCTCTGACTCAGAAAGTCGGACGATCCACACAACCCCCGATTGTTCATAAGAGATTCATCGAGTTGGAATGACTTACTCCAGCACTTTGTGATGATCACTTACAGATCGCTCTGTGATTACTGAGCTCTAGATGAGGTTAGTGCAGAAGCGGTCGAATCGTTGCATCTTTGAAACAATTAGGAAAGTTTCCAGAAGTCAGAGAACTTTTAATAACCAATCTAATAACAGCGGCGTGCTCCACAGCTGCTCATCTCATCCGTGGAAGCCTCACACTGTCCGTTCCTACCGTGCACGCTTCACGGCTAAAGTCTAGTTCGTTGGACCAGTGCGAGTACAACTGTTCTGCGCCCAGGCACGGTACGGTTGCACTCACACTGGTCAAAGGAACCAGACTTTAGCCTGAAACGCGCTGGGGCACGGGACGGAGGCACAGTGGGAGTGCGACCTTAGATCCTCGGGCGGGGCTCTTCTGACTGTTAGAGCACCTGGGCTTTGGAACAAGGAGATAAGACTTTCCGAATCAGTAACTTGTGTTAAATCACTTCTTAAAACACACTTTTATGGACTTTATGCATTTTCTGGGCAGGAACAGGAGAAAGTACAGAGTTGAGGATTTGACCTTTGGATGCATGAATGTGTATTTAGCTGTAAAAGACTGAAGGATTCCACTGGAGCCAGGCGTGGCATGTGAAGGACTACATGCATGAATCTAAAGATCATCCAGCATGAAGAGAAACTCTGTGATAAATCGTTGTGTCTGTGAACTAAATGACACATAAAGAAACAGCAAACACGAGAACCCGAGGGCCTTCAGGGTCATTTTATAGTGATAGTGATCGTAGTTGATGGTTACGGACACACTGACACTTCATCGACAAAGCACTGAGGATTGATTGACGAGTCGTTGCTCGATCTGGACAGAAATCACAACATAACACAGAGTTTTATTCAGCTCAACCGTGCCTCTCAGGGCGCACTCACACTGTCCTTCTGCACCAAGGCCAAAACAGGTTTTTCAGGTCAAGCCAAGTGCGTTTGACCAGTGTGAGTGCACCCACTACGCGCATAACTGCGGCCAGCTTGCCGTCCACGGCCCGTTTGGGAGAGGTGGGCTTTAGTAAAGCACGTTTGCACGTGTACGAGCACGAGCGTGCGCACGTGTACGAGCACGAGGCCTACGGCGGCTCTGAGGTCATTTCCTGTGCGCCTGTTGGGACGTAGAAAAAAGAAGGAGGGACCATGCGCGGACATTTCAAACAATGGCGGTGAAAGGTTCACGTTGGTGTGATGCGGAGGTGGAGTGTTTACTGCAGATTTGGTCGATGAAAAGATTCAAAAACAGTCGACAAGACGCACAAAAACTCCGAGGTCTACGGAAAGATCTGGAAACAAAGCCACGCATCGCCATGACGTCATCAATGCGTGTGACGTGTTACGGCGTGATGACGTATAGGCAGCAAGAAGCATTCTCCGAGGCCCAGGTAGTGTGAGTACAAACGGGCCTGGAGGGGGGGACAAGGACCCTAAAGCACGGGGCACGGGACGGAGGAACAGTGGGAGGGCGCCCTCAGTCTGCTGTGCATCTGGGTGTGGGGTGGTTGCCGTGTCCCACTCCTGAACCCCTGCGCTGAATAGCTTCTCCCTGGAGCACATCTGCTCAGAAGCTAATCCACAAAAGGCTGCTCTCTTGCATAACGCTCCCTGCGGGCGGCCACTTCAGCCGGCACCAACAAGCCACACAACAGTGGTGTCGCTGGAGCTCGCCTCAGTGAGGCTACGTGCCAGACAGAGAGAGAGCGCTCTGCTAAGTTGCTAAATCGAGCGTACTTGTATTCGAGTGCTGCTAACTTTCTGTGGCAGAGCGGATGGCCTGGTTTCAGCAGCCTCCCGCTGGCGTCCCCCCTTTATCTCTCTCTCCCTCTTTCTTATTTAACCCCCCTCATCTCTCTCTTCCTCCCCCTCAACACTGTTTTCTTTCTGCACACACAGTGTTGTCACGTGTGTCTTTCACCCTGCGTTCCTCTGCTCCGTGCACCACACGCCCGACAGGTCACCTTCATATTCTTTGTTTCTGATTTTCTTCTATAACGCAGCTCCAGATCTGTGCCTGTCAGGGTTCAGACCATCACAGCTCTTTACTGAGAGGAGGAAAGCTGAGACTTAGTCAGGTCGTTAGTATTGAGCCAAACGTTAAAGGCTGAATACGTAGAATCTTCTCGCCGTTAACATGGCGCCCAAAGAGGGATTTGAACACCTCTTTAGAGCGCTGGAGATGCCGTTCACAGACGTCAGGTTGCCTTTTCAGAGCTTACGCAGAACGTAGAAAAAGGTTGAGACGCGGCTTGGAAATGTGGAGTATAATAAACAGAAGTGACCGGATGGCTGTGTATAATAACCTATAACCTGCAATTAAGGAGAGATGTCAGAGCGAGGGGGCTGCCAATGGATCAGCGCCCCGAGCAGTTGGGGGTTCTGTGCTTTGCTCAACTGCACCTCGGCAGTGCCCAGGAGATGAGCTGGCACCTCTGCAGCCACAAGTCCACGCTCCATTCATGGTGCACACAGGGACTCGAGCGGACGACCCTTTGGTTCCCAGCAGAGTCACCTATGGACTGAGCTACTGCCACTACAGCTACGTAGGTGTTATTAAAAAAAGAAATGACCGGATCGGCCTCATTCATCCAATATCTGATCCAGGAGATATAATATCAGAGCTGATCAGAACCGGGTATCGGATCCGTGCTTCTCTTGTTGAATCATGTACGATAAACTGGGAATGCGTGACGCCCTGGCTGAACACGGACGATCTGAAAGAGATCTAAAACATAAACACAGAGTCGAGCTGAAATCACAGTAATTGAGACGATCTCCACGTTTCCTCTCTTTGAAACCAGTCGACTCGTGTTTCCCTCGTGTGTTGATCCAGAGAGAGCGAGCGGCTGAGCTCCACGCCGGCTCCTGGCACGGCTGAGCTCCACGCCGGCTCCTGGCACGGCTGAGCTCCACGCCGGCTCCTGGCGCGGCTGATAAAGGAAACACGTCTTGAAGGTTGCTCTGATAAAGGCTCGGGTCCGGCCTGGAGAACAGTCTGCAGCCTCACCGGGAAGGAATGCAGGCAATGTTTGCACAACCTCCTCCGTGTTGCAACAGCGGCAGGGAAGGACGGACGTTAACGTGTCCAAGTGTGTGTGTGTGTGTGTGTGTGTGTGTGTCTGGGAGAGGGAGAGCTCTGGGCGCGCTCGCCTGAGACAATCAAAGGTTCTTTAAGGTGGAATTTATGGTTTTTAATCATCCCGTCGTCGAAGTCAGGAAGGGTTTTTGTGCTTTGTGGCATAAATGGAGCCTTAATAACACGGGTTTAGTTAAAAAATGGTGATAGTTACACAAACACACGTCACTTATAATATATTCTTTTAAGAGTTATGCTCCAGATAAACACTGAGCAGGACGTTTAAGTGAAACGCAGCGAGTCTGTGCTCTCTGGTGGACACGCTGAGTAATGGAGACGCTGTTTCTAAGTGACCTCTAAACTGGACAAACACACACATGCTGTTGTTTCTGCAGCTCATATCTGACAGACGTGTCCAAACAGCGCTCGCTCTCTGTCCGTCTCATCAACCGTGGAGTAACAGAGACGTGAGCATGTGGAACAGAGTCAGGGCCGGACTAAAAGACACTTGCCAATGTGTTGATGTGTCCTTTATTTAAAGGATAGTGTGATGCAGGTTTTAGTCCACAGGTATGTCGTCGTCAGACTGGGGACTACGTCACACTCACACTGTACTGTGCCCCGTGCTTTAGGGTCCTTGTCCCCCCCTCCAGGCCCGTTTGTACTCACACTACCTGGGCCTCGGAGAATGCTTCTTGCTGCCTATACGTCATCACGCCGTAACACGTCACACGCATTGATGACGTCATGGCGATGCGTGGCTTTGTTGGTTGGTGGAAGAAGGTCTGGACTTGGTTAGTGCTGGTCCTGGTCCTGGTCCTGGTCCAGTCGTTGGTAGAAGTAGGTCTGGACTTGTTTAGTGCTGGTCCAGTCCCAGCCCGGTCCTGGTCCTGGTCCTGGTCCAGGTCCAGTCGTTGGTGGAAGTAGGTCTGGACTTGGTTGGTGGTTGACATATACAGCTCATTACCTCTGGCTGACTGTAGACAGGGCAGCATAACGTTACACAGCCTGTCTCAAGGTGATGCACAGTGACACACAGAGCTCAGTCTTCCCATGTAGAGAGAGAGAGGCTCTGAGGAAGTGTCGCTGTCGTGCAGGACGGGCTCCAACAGACGCAGCACAGCCACTAAAAATAGTCCAGGAGCTTTAAATTTAGGTCTGAATGTGTTGTGTGCAGAGGACGCTGCGGTGTATTTCTGCCATCTTGTGGGTGAAACCGTGCAACTGCACCGTGGGGCAGACGGCAGTCATGACAAAAGCAAAGCCTCAATCATGTGGTTCGTTCCCTGCTGAGGAGGTGGGAGACATTTGATGCATACGCACACAGAGGACGTGTGCGTGTGTGCGTAAACCTCCTCCAACGTGCACGACTGAAGCGCGTGTAGCGTAAGAAGATGAAGTGAAGAAGCCTGAAAGCAAACAGGGAGGGGAGAGAGAGCGACACAGAGCAGCAGCAGGAGGAGGAGGAGGAGGAGGAGGAGAGAGGCAGGATGAGGAGAGGAGCAGCGGAGGAGGTGCAGGAGAACACCGTGAGATCCAGGCTGTGAAGCAGAGCGAGCGAGCGGTGCCAGTCGGCAGGAGGGATGCTGCTCACGCTGCTTTTCTACCTGCGAGTCAAAGGTAGGAGATCTGGGGGTTCTGTGTCAGGTCACCTGAGGTCTGCGGACGCACAGAGAGCGGGTCAGGCTCTAGACAGGCTGCATGGGAGCTGAGCTGAGCTGAGCTGGGCTGAGCTGAGCTGGGCTGGGCTGGGTCGCCCTTTATCATCAGTGTTTAATCCAGCCGTGATGGAAGTAGGTCACTTTGATGAACCAGCTTTCTCTGTTTAATACCGGTCACGCTGAATCCTACGTTGAAGCGGCTGCACTGTCTTCTTGCGTGCACCCACAGTGTGAATGCATGCAGAGCGTGAACTGGATCCGTTGTCCTCTGGGTCCGTTTGCACAGTGACTGATGTGTGAGCGTCCTCCATCCTCACATCAGCAGCTGCAGCTTAACTGAACCCCCTCTGTTTGTCCGCGCTTAGATCATGTGATCATGTCCTCCTCCATGTAGGCGACACTAAAACACAGTGGAGTGACTTCACCGTACATTTTGTGAAGCTGTAATTTCATCGCATCACAGATCAAAGACGTAGTTTTAGTCAGAAACGAATAAAATCGTTAGTTTTACTCCGTTAGATTTGAGATTCCTTGTTTCCAGCGCCCTCTGTGGCTGTGAGGTGTAACTGCAGCTGAGCCTGTTCATGGTCACTGTGTGTGTGTGTGTGTGTGTTAGTGTGTGTGGGAGAGTGTGAGACACTATTTATTTATTTATTTTGCTCTTTTGAAACACACTCACCTCTTGACTTCTAGTCTGTCCCCAATATGTTCCCCTCTTAAATGCACACACACACACACACACACACACACACACACACACACACACACACACACACACACACACACAGGACAGGATGGAGGACACAGTGAAGCAAGCGACCAGTGGACGCATAGTTCTTAGCGTTAACCTTAAAGTCCAAAACACCTGTTGCCGTTGCCGTGTTCTCTTCCGTAAACACCGTTTACGTGTTGTGATGTCATCAGTGATCAGCTGCTCACGCAGGTCACTTCAGGAGCGTGCGTCTGCAGACAGGCCACATGTCGACCGCAGCTTTAAGAAGCAAATCACATGATCTAACTTTAAAGCGATGCATCCGTGTGTGTCTGTGTCTGTGTGTGTGTCAGGTATGAGTGTCCTTCACATATCTCAAGAACCGTTCATCCGATCCACTCCGTCCCTGGCAGGAGCACGGCTGAAGATCACAGGAAGTGCAGCGTCGAGTGTGAAGTGGATCGGATGAGTGGTTCTTGAGAGACCACTCATCCCTGATACCAAGCAATGGGCCAGTTCTGAACACGCAGTACGCTGGCCCTTTAAATGTTCAGTGGTCGGATTAAATTGATGGACTGAAACATGGTTGTTTGAGGCACGACACAAATATGTGTGTGTGTGTGTGTGTGTGTGTGTGTGTGTGTGTGTGTGTGTGTGTGTGTGTGTGTGTGTGTGTGTGTGTGTGTGTGTGTGTGTGTGTGTGTGTGTGTGTGTGTGTGTGTGTGTGTGTGTGTGTGTGTGTGTGTGTGTGTGTGTGTGTGTGTGTGTGTGTGTGTGTGTGAAGGTGTCGTCCACACATCAGTGGAAACACAGGTTCATAGATGAGTGGTGCATCGTTCCAGCTTATTATACAACAGTTCTGATGAGACCAGCTCTCCCAGATCAATGCACGGCTTTTATTGTGTGTGTGTGTGTGTGTGTGTGTTTGTTTGTGTGTGTGTGTGTGTGTTTGTGTGTGTGTGTGTGTGTGTGTGTGTAAGAGACGATGAGCAGGGATGGAAACAGTTGCCAGTTTGAGCCCGTGGCACCGGGCTGTTGAACTCAAATGCAAAGTAATTTAGGACATGATCAATCAATGACACTAACACAGGCCTGTCACACACACACACACACACACACACACACACACACACACACACACACACACACACACACACTTAGGCTCTCCATTCGTACTGTAAATTACAAACTTCTGCCAAGTGGCTTCACTCTAAAACACTCAGAGTTTCTCTGGCGTACGTAAAGATCAGCAGGCTTTTGTGTACATTAGAGGTGTAGGTGGGAGTACTGTGATGCTGTATCGGTTCTCCAAACACCGTCTTGATTTGTGAATACCCTCTGAGACCTGCAGGAGGGGGCGGCGATATCAGCCAACAGTGACGACCTAATGAATCCGTTGGTACGTGAATGAAAACGGGTTCTACGGGCACCTACGAGCCTTTACAGACATGCCCCCTGTATGATGATCCAAGACAGCTGTTGGTAAAACATTGAATCTTAACCCCTGAACCGTGATCCATATCGTATCCTCAGATTCATGCAGCTGAACACAGGTGTCCTCCTCAAACCTGATGAGATACTGTGAGGACTTCTGTCACTTACAGTGTGACACTGTCCCCCCTCCTTCATCCCAGCGGTGTCAAACTCCAATTCACAGTGGGCCACATTTAAAAACTGGGACAAAGTTTGGTCCCAAACTCAACATATGTTGCATGTTTCCTTCTCTCCAGATGTGTAACGTTGACCCTTTCCAGTGCAGCTCCTTGTTCTTGTCGTGGTGTTTCTTCTGTTTGATTCTTTGGTTACAGCCACGGTGACGAACAGCTCTTTACCTTCACACACAGATCATCTGCTGAAAGCTCCTGTCCTCCATCTTTCTTTGGGTCGTTTTTGGGGAGGGGTGGATTCAGTGTGTCTGCAGAGACTGGTAGCATGGATGCTCATGTGTGTGAACGTGGATGTGCTTTATACTCACGGCCAGCTCTCAGAGAACCTGGATATGATCTTAGGGGACAGATATAATCACACCACGGGCCAGATTTGGCCCACGGGCCTGAGTTTGACACCCCTGCCCTAAAGGCTCCTTCCTGCTCTGCGTTAGACGCAGACACAGCCTTCTGTGCGTCCTCTGCGTACATTTCCTCCGTATTTCTGTCCGTATCCTGAAAGCTGACGGATGCACGGATGCATACGGAGCAAGCGCTGCAGTAACACCTGAAATCGTGGAGGCAGTGTCGAGCACTAGTTTTGTTTTTTTTAGATGTTTTAAGTAAACAAGACAAATGACACTGGGATCATTAATAGTGACCTACTTTACGTGATAAGGGGTAAAGACAAACAATCATTCTAAAGAGTAGAGCTCTAAACAACAATAGTGAATGCATGTGACTCGTGTGTTTGTGTATCGGCCTCGTTAGAGACATAAACCCTGACGGTGTGTCCTCCTCCACACCCCGGCTCTGGCTCTGGCTCTCAGCGGGCGGACATGGACGCAGGGCTGACACCGTAATAGATCTGTTGCCATGGTGTCACCTCCAGCGCCTGACTCATCAGCATGTGACAGTGACTTGTGTTCAGCCTCAGTGATCCCACACTCTCTGACTGTACCCACGTCTACCCCCCCCCCCCCCCCCCCCTCCAGAGGAACCTTCAGTCCTCATCAAACTTTACATGGCGTCTAAATCCGGATCCAATTTTCCGTGAAGACGACTTTGAAATTGGACGTCTTCTGTGATTTCACGCACTTTGAAACGTCTCCCTCGTTATCTGGAACACGCTGATTGCAAAGACAATTGAATCAAGGCTTTAATTAGAAGTCAAACTAAGAGAGTTAGTCACGCCGCTCCTGAGCCCCTATCACAGAGCTCCACGTCTGTCTGCAAACGCCTCGGGGTGGTTCAGTCGTCCCTCTCAGCGTCTCTGGAAGTGTGCACAAAGTACATGAACTTTGACTTATCTCCAAACCCCTGACAGGAACATGGTTAGTCCCACACACAGCTGATTGCTCCTGATTCCTCAGCAGCTCACTGCAAACACACAGTACAGTGACTTGGAGCCTTTCTTTAGTGGAGGGTATTTAAGGGAGGGGCGGCGGTTGTTGGTAGCAACTTGTGTGCTGTGACTTTCCTGCGAGCGAGAGGAACAATGTCTGGAAATGAGTCAAGCCCTCGTAAATGTCCTGTCCTGGAGAGATTTGGCAGTACCACCCTGCTCTCCTGCTCCACGGCCCCCCACAGTAGCTCCGGCGCGGCTCCAGCAGGCTGCTGCTCTTTAAACCCTCCGCGGACAGAATGGCAGGACTGTGTGCGTTGGCCTTTGCATCCGGAGGTGAAGTATTGTCTTTTGATTCATCCTCTGAGAAACTGTTTGACTTGTCTGCTGCGGCACCTTCACTCTGCGTCTTTCTCTCTCTCATCGGGCACTTTGGCAGAAAACTGGGGCAATGCAACGCTCCTCGTTCTCCAGAGGGCGTGTTGTAATAGGTCAGCTCTGTGACGGCGTGCTGGTCCAGTGGTTAGTGCAGGCACATGTCTGAGGCAGGATTCAGGTCCCAAACAGGTCCGGGCTGGGAGGACCATCCCTGCAGGACGTAAACAAGAACTGATCCGCGCCCCCCCGGTGCACAAATACTCTTTTAATTGGATGCAGTTTGCAGTAACATCTGCTGTGACCAGAGGGGGAGTCACAGGCTGTCACTGTGTGTGTGTGTGGGGATGGATCATCTGAGTGTTATGGGTGAAAGAACAGGAGAGGCTGGGAGATCCCACTGCTGCTTATCTTTAGCTGTGGCGTTGACGTTGACTGGCCGGGCAGCAGGAAGTGACTTTGAAGAGAAGTTACCAGCCGTCACCAAATCACTCCTGGCTCATTTATGCTCTTATCTCCCCTTAGATTCAACATTAGTGCACTCTCCTGCACGCATTTGGCTCTGTGCAGTAAACATCTGTCACTTCCCTGCAGCAAAATCTTCTAATTCTGTGTGTGACACTTCACACACACTGACATCATCCAAAGACGTGCTCCGGGTGCACCTGAGGACGTGAGTGAAGTCGAGCATGTGTTGTTATTTAAAGCTCGCTCTGCTCTTTGAAACTTCTTTGAGCTTCTTTTCACCTGGTTTTAAACGGACAGCTCTCCGTGCGTGTGCCCATCTGACCTCCATCCGCGGCTCTGTGTGTAAACAAACACTTACGTCATTTCCATTCACGCGCAGAGAGTCTGCAGTTGGTCTGTGTGTGATGATGGACTTCATTCATCTCTCTCACAGATGCAGTTTGTGTGCAGTATGTTTGGAGCTGCAGGTGTTTTTAATGTACATAAAAGTAAGGATGTCTGTCTGCAGTAGGTCCGTGTGATATGGAAACATCTTTCCTTTTGTATTTTGCTCTTTCGTTTATGTCGCGGTGTCATAAATCATGCACTTTACAGGCTGAGGGGTGTGTGTGTGAGCCTGAATCTGAAAGGAGTCGCACCGTGCTTTAATAACGTGGCAGAAAACAACTGTAACACTGTGAACATACATATATACATGAAGGACGCGTGCATGCAGGAAATGGAAGTACATTTTATGAAGCTAAAGATAAGATCATAGTCTTCTGACAGTCACTGGGGCTCAGACAAACTCTGAACGTGTCCTGAGAGATCTGGTCCCACTGTGTCCTGGGTGAGTTCACACCTGTGCCGAGAGCGGTCTGATCCCTCAGGACCGACAGACGCGGCTCTGAGCGAGGCCTTCAGAATAGGATCCAAGTACCCGGAGCTCATGGAATCGACTCCGTGTGCATTTGACCTGATCCAAAATCTTCTCAAACAGACCCACACAGAGCGAGAACAGCAGCACTGGTGGATGATCCACCAATCGATGAACTGCCGCAGTCTAAGGGCGCCCTCCCACTGTGCCTCCGTCCCGTGCCCCGTGCTTTAGGGTCCTTGTCCCCCCCTCCAGGCCTGTTTGTACTCACACTACCTGGGCCTCGGAGAATGCTTCTTGCTGCCTATACGTCATCACGCCGTAACACGTCACACGCATTGATGACGTCATGGTGATGCGTGGCTTTGTTTCCAGATCTTTCCGTAGACCTCGGAGTTTTTGTGCGTCTTGTCGACTGTTTTTGAATCTTTTCATCGACCAAATCTGCAGTAAACACTCCACCTCCGCATCACACCAACGTGAACCTTTCACCGCCATTGTTTGAAATGTCCGCGCATGGTCCCTCCTTCTTTTTTCTACGTCCCAACAGGCGCACAGGAAATGACCTCAGAGCCGCCGTAGGCCTCGTGCTCGTACACGTGCAAACGTGCTTTACTAAAGCCCACATCTCCCAAACGGGCCGTGGACGGCAAGCGTGCCGCTCCTAGACGTGGTACGGTTGCACTCACACTGGTCAAAGGAACCAGACTTTAGCTGTGACACGTCCTGGGGCACGGGACGGAGGCACAGTGGGAGTGCGCCCTAAAAGAGTACAGGTCAGGTCATGTTCCCTGCACTTCACATGTAGTGGCCTGCAGGACACATGAGCTGTGTCAGTCACTGCTGGGCTCAAAGGTGTGACCACACAGTAGACGTGTCAGACTATGAGGATGTCGCTCGGCCGGCCGGGGGAAGAGAGAGAGAGAGAGAGTCTCTGCTTTCTTTACTCATGTGTTTAAACTTCCTCCCTTTAACCGCTCATCTATTCATCAACACTCATTAAAGACACAAAGCTGTACGCTGCAATTTACCACTTAGTCCCAACATCTGCTGCCATTAATCATTTAATCACACACTCTGTATTTAGCGTCTGACGTGGGCACGGAGAGGGTAACGTGATGCGTAGAGTCACCTTCCTCACACACACACACACACACACACATAACTCCATCACTCACCCACTAATACGAGCACAGGGGAAGGAAAACGGGGTAACTATGGAAACACTGCAGTGATTCTCGGAGGCAGGCAGCACTTTCCCTTCAGAGGCCTTTAGTTAACAGGATTAGAGGGAATTCACAGAGGAGACCCCGAAGAGCGGGGGCTCTTTGTGTCTCTCCTCTGATCTCCTCTGAGTCCGAGACGGGGAGAAAAAGCACTAAAACATTCATCACCATGCGAAAAAGGCAAAATGTAACGCTGCTGAGTGAGTGAACGTTCAGGACAGCAGAAGAAGCGTCTACGGCAGAGCTGCTGCCTGTTAATCCTCAGTCACTCGCTCATGCACCGAGTGTCCGGTGCGGTGGTTAAATCCCTCTCCGCGGTGGCCTGTTTGCACACACAGATGAGCGCAACTTGAACTTCACCTGGGACAACGTGCTCGTCAATATTGCATGCCCCAAAGAAGGGAATTTATGCATCTTTGTGGCTGGAGTAGTGTCAGTGTGTTGTGCATGACGGAGGTATGAGAACCGCCTCCTAGCTTTAACATTGAGGTAGATGTGACCCCCCCCCCCCTCGTTAAGACCATGTGACAGGAGGGGTCACCCCAGGGTGTGAAACACAGCTCTGCACCGACTGCTCAAGAGATTAACAGACAGAGTTTGTTCGATGTGATTCTGCACGATGGTCTAATCCTTCCTTCACAGACGGGTGTTGTTGTACTTTTACTCGCAGGGCTGGGGCTGTGGCTGCCATGGCAACAGAGGGATGAGATGAGTGAGTGTGAGTGGACGAGGATATCGCAGCCGCACCCGTCACTGGAGCAACCAGACTGGAAAACCAGTACGGACAGGGGGAGGCACTGGGAGAGAGACGGTTCACTTCACG
Organism: Echiichthys vipera; assembly: GCF_963691815.1. Lineage (NCBI taxonomy): Eukaryota > Metazoa > Chordata > Actinopteri > Perciformes > Trachinidae > Echiichthys > Echiichthys vipera. The sequence goes on from NC_139834.1 coordinate 734,466, forward strand.
CGGTGGAGTTTTTTTCATGGCCGGCGGCAAAAGAGCAGCTCATGTAAATCTGCTGATCATCATTTAATGATTTGCAGGTTTATCTCTCAGGAGATGAAGCTGCATCGTGTGTTTCTGCTCATACTACACGGCTGCTGTTCCCTTTAAAGGGACACTCTGCAGATTTTAGACAGGAAGCTGACAATCAGGGATGTCTCAGGGCGCCCTGCCACTGTGCGTGCGTCCCGTGCCCCGTGCTTTAGGGTCCTTGTCCCCCCCTCCAGGCCCGTTTGTACTCACACTACCTGGGCCTCGGAGAATGCTTCTTGCTGCCTATACGTCATCACGCCGTAACATGTCACACGCATTGATGACGTCATGGCGATGCGTGGCTTTGTTTCCAGATCTTTCCGTAGACCTCGGAGTTTTTGTGCGTCTTGTCGACTGTTGTCGACCAGCTGGCCGCAGCTATGCGCGGAGCGGTTGCACTCACACTGGTCAAACGCACTAGGCTTTAGCCAAAAAACCTTTTTTGGCGCGGTGCTGAAGGACAGTGTGAGTGCGCCCTGAGTGACTGTGAGCAGTGTCAGTAACGAGAGCGAACGTCTCCACAGACGCTCAGATGAGACAGAGTTAAAACCTTGAGGGCGTCAGGATCATGTTTAGTAAAAATGCTTCATTATAAAAGATGAAGGAGAATATTTGTGCTCGACTTCAGGCTGTTAGAGAAAATAGTTTTCATACTAAATAACATAATTAAACACCTCGCAGCAGCAGCAGCAGCAGCAGCAGCAGCAGCAGTAACAGCAGCAGCAGCAGCAGCAGCAGTAACAGCAGCAGCAGCAGCAGCAGCAGCAGCAGCAGTAACAGCAGCAGCAGCAGCAGTAACAGCAGCAGCAGCAGCAGCAGCAGCAGCAGCAGTAACAGCAGCAGCAGCAGCAGCAGCAGCAGTGACAGCAGCAGCAGCAGTAACAGCAGCAGCAGCAGCAGCAGCAGTAACAGCAGTAACAGCAGCAGTAACAGCAGTAACAGCAGCAGCATCAGTAACAGCAGCAGTAACAGCAGCAGTAACAGTAACAGCAGCAGCAGCAGCAGCAGCAGCAGCAGCAGCAGCAGCAGCAGCAGCAGCAGTAACAGCAGCAGCAGTAGTAGCAGCAGCAGCAGCAGCAGCAGCAGTAACAGCAGCAGTAACAGCAGCAGTAACAGCAGCAGCAGCAGCAGCAGCAGTAGTAGCAGCAGCAGCAGCAGCAGCAGCAGTAACAGCAGCAGCAGCAGCAGCAGCAGCAGCAGCAGCAGCAGCAGCAGCAGCAGCAGCAGCAGCAGCAGCAGCAACAGCAAACACTGGATGATAATTCTACAAATAGTGAAAAACTAATAATATTAATGCAGCTTAAGCTTTAATCAGAAACACCAGGTTAAAGCAAATGAAGCCACATGAATGAGTAGAGCTTCGTTGTTTGATATGAGAACAGAAGTTTCCGTTTTCGTGCCCTGCAGTTTATTTTTAGCGACTGATTTCAGCAATAATGGTAAAAATAGCTGCACCTTCATGGTCTCATGTGGATCAAAGACGCTCTGGAGCACCGATGAGTCCGCTGTGAGGAAAGGAAGAAGCAGAGGAAGGAGATGAAGATGAAGGAGAGGGTGGAGGAAGGGACGGATGAGTGAGTGAGGGAGTGGAGAGAGTGCTCTGGGCGTGTGTGTGTGTGTGAGTGTGTGAGTGTGTGTGAGCATGCGTGTGCATCCTAAAGAAACCTGGTGTGTATCTTTGCCTCACTTGAACTCCGACGTCTCGTGAAGGAGCAGCTGCAGGAGCGCTTCCTCTGCTCTCGCTCGTTTCTATCGCTCTGTCTCTTCCCTTCCTCTCCATCCTTCCTCTCCATCCTTCCTCTCCATCCTTCCCCGCTGCCGTTGTTCCCTCACGATGCTGCTGCTCTACAACTGTTTCCTCTCTCTCCTAGAATCGATCTATCGCCGCGGGGCCAGAAGATGGAGGAAACTCTACCGCGTCAACGGACACCTTTTCCAGGCCAAGCGCTTTAACAGGGTGAGTGTCCTCGAGTCTGCGTCCTACACACCCCCTTACTCAAAAAGGCTGCAGATGTGCATGTGTTCCTTCTCTCCAGCTGTGTAACGTTGACTCTTTCCAGTGCAGCTCCTTGTTCTTGTCGTGGTGTTTCTTCTTTTTGATTCTTTGGTCACAGCAACGGATGGATGCTCATGTGTGTGAACAGAAAAGTAGACGTGGATGAGCTTTATACTCACGGGCCGGCTCTCACAGAACCTGGATATGATCTTAGGGCCAAATATAATTACACCGCGGGCCAGATTTGGCCCACGGGCCTGAGTTTGACCCCCCTGACTTAACACATAGCTTTGTAGACTCCAACTCAAACCCTTTATCGTCTGAAGGCTCGTGCTCGTGCTCGTGCTCGTGCTCGTGCTCGTGCTCGTACATGTGCAAACGGCTCTGCTAAAGCCCACCTTTTTCGTGGACGGCCCGCTGTCCGTAGTTATGCGCGGAACGGGCGCACTCACACTGCTTAAACGTACTAGGATCAACCATAACCTGTTTGTCATAGCCGTGGTCTGTCCAGAGTACTAACTTTACTATAGTTGCTCTGCAGATTCACAGAAGTATAGAGAAATGTCAGCATCGGACGTAATCCTGGGTTTTGCAGGTCTCACTATTCGTTTCTGCTGATACGGTTGGAGATGTGATATTTCACATAACAAACTATATATATATATAAATCAACAGCACCTCTATGGTAGAGACTAGTGTTGTTTTTGGTGGTCTGTTTTACTTTACGTCTAGTTTTAGTCAACGAAAATTGTATATTAGTCTCTTTTTAGTAATGCAATTATATTACCAATATAATAAAAGTACCCTTAAGCTATCGTTAAAACCCGACACATTAACCGTAGCCTCATGTCGCATGAGCTTTCTAAAACAGAAAGTATCGTTACGTTTAGTTGTCGTTGTTGTTAGTTGTCGCTAACGCTAACGTTAACGCTGACCCACAGCAGCGGCAGCTTCAGAATCGCGTGTGGGGATTGAGGAAGTGACGTCTCCCTGACGCGAGACTGGGACTGAAACTTCAAAATAATAATAATAACGTGACTAAACGAGACGAAACAACGTTATTTCGTCTCGTTTTCATCAACGAAATTGCATCATATATTTTGTCTTAGTCGTCGTCACATGCCCAGCATTTTCGTTTGGTCTCGTCTAGTTTTCGTCACGTGATAAAAGTTCGCTGACGAAGATATTTCGTCATCACTTTCGTGGACGAAAGCAACACTAGTAGAGACCGTGTGGTTCAGCGGGTCCTTCAGCACAGCGTTTGAGGAGCGTCTGTGACAGTGAGATGATGACTCATTATGACCATTTCCAGTTCAGGAAACAGTCGGTTTCTGTTATTTAATAAAACTTCTCATAACCACGACTCTCTCCCTTATCCACATCTGTGTGTGTCACAGTGTGTGTGCACAGCCTTTCTCGTGTCGTTTACAGCGTGTCAAACTGCACTTCACTTAAATATGACAGGTCATCAAGTCACTGTGCCAGCTAAGCTCTCTGGACATTGATGCATCATTCATGGTGACCTTGTTCTGGCTTATTTAGCAGTCGTGTCGTCTCAGCTCTCGTGCTTCAAACACACTGAACGCTTTTTAAGTTTCCCTGATGAAGAAGACGAGCTCCTGCTGCTGACCCCAGGGCTTTAAAGTGTTCATATATAGAGTCTCTGGAGGACAGAAGACAGACATTAATGCTTTTTCAACCCGGCCTTAAAGCGTAATGCTGGTGTAAACTCATCCCAGGGGTCTTTTTCAGCGAAGTCGGTGATCAAATAAGCAGTCGAGACGATTCTCTTAGTGCGAACGATTAACGGAGAAATCCGGTAGAGTCACTACAACACCGGCAGTGGCCGGCTGTTGGCTAACAGTGATGAGCTCGGGGCAGCACGGTGAATGAAGTGGTCATTGCTGGCATCAAAATCAAGCCGCGGTACTACGCGCGTGTGAGGTAGTCACGGGTGGCGGAGAGCCTGAGCAGGATTTGAGCTCGGTGGAGCAACAGGTCGTCTCTTACCTCCAAAGTACAGGTACAGATGGCTTTGGAGCACGTCAGATGTTGATGTTTTTTTGTGCACTGGTCATGAAAGCTGGGTCATGACCGCAAAAACGAGGTAGCGGGTACACGCGTGTGAAATGTGTTTCCTCAGGAGGGGGTCTGGAGTCTCCCTTAGAGAGAGGGGGAGAAGTTCAGCATCCGTGAGGAACTCGGAGTAGAGCCGCTGCTCCTTTGTGTTGAAAGGAGCCAGTTGAGGTGGTTCAGGATCATCTGGTCTGGATGAACCCTGGGCGCCTCCCTAGGGAGGTGTTCCAGGCACGTCCAGCTGGGAGGAGGCCTCGGGGAAGACCCAGGACCAGGTGGAGAGATTAGATCTCCACACTGGCCTGGGAACGCCTCAGGATCCCCCAGTTAGAGCTGGTTAATGTGGCCCGGGAAAGGGAAGTTTGGGGTCCCTGCTGGAGCTGCTGCCCCCGAGACCTGATCCAGGATCAGAGGCTGAAGATGAGATGAGATGCTATTGTAATGAATGCTGCCTGAAATAATGAAATGAAGAGCAATGATTGAACCTTAACTGAGTTCTGAAACAGAGCAGCAGAAACACAAGTGGTGCTTTTATGTGACAGGTCGTCGTTTAGCAGCCGGTGTTTGTATCCGTGACCCTTTGGCTCTTTTCTGCCTGGTGTTGCTATGCACCGCTTCCAGGCGTCTGGTTGGTTCACAGTGTTGTCCTCAGCATATAAATAAGCCCAGAGGAAGTAGGTCAAGTTTCCCCTCCCTTCTCTCACTCCATCCCTCTCCTTCCTCTCCGTCTCTACGTGTCCGTCTCCATCCCTCTGCTCCCTCCTCTCCGTCTCCCCCCGATGTTGCAGTGCAGGACGCTGCTTTGTAATCCCCTCTCATTAGACGTAATGGGGTCTGGAGGGAATTCAGTCGTCAGTGCTGGAGAGAAAACCCAAACAGGAAGTCACGCTCTCGTCATGCAGGCTGCTGAGCGGTCGTGCCAAATTCAACCACTGACAGATGTGTGTGTGTGAGGAGGACGCACGCACAAACATTCATCTCCAGTGGAAGTCATCCCTACTTTCCCCCGGTCGCTTAAGCCTCTGCCTTCAGGGATTTAACTCATTTTGTCAGGGTTCGGGGGTCGTGTTGGGTCACATGGGACCCTCCAGTGAGGCTCAGGACAGGATTTGATTGTACGATGTCTTAGGAAATGTGTCGTAAGCAGAATTGCAGATAGTGGTAATTCATGAGAAAGTGTGTATTATGGCGCCCTCCCACTGTGCGTGCGTCCCGTGCCCCGTGCTTTAGGGTCCTTGTCCCCCCCTCCAGGCCCGTTTGTACTCACACTACCTGGGCCTCGGAGAATGCTTCTTGCTGCCTATACGTCATCACGCCGTAACACGTCACACGCATTGATGACGTCATGGCGATGCGTGGCTTTGTTTCCAGATCTTTCCGTAGACCTCGGAGTTTTTGTGCGTCTTGTCGACTGTTTTTGAATCTTTTCATCGACCAAATCTGCAGTAAACACTCCACCTCCGCATCACACCAACGTGAACCTTTCGCCGCCATTGTTTGAAATGTCCGCGCATGGTCCCTCCTTCTTTTTTCTACGTCCCAACAGGCGCACAGGAAGTGACCTCAGAACCGCCGTAGGCCTCGTGCTCGTACACGTGCGCACGCTCGTGCTCGTACACGTGCAAACGTGCTTTACTAAAGCCCACCTCTCCCAAACAGGCCGTGGACGGCCAGCTGGTCGCAGTTATGCGCGGAGCGGTTGCACTCACACTGGTCAAACGCACTAGGCTTGACCCAAAAACCTGTTTTGGCCCGGTGCGGAAGGACAGTGTGAGTGCGCCCTCAGAGGTGAATCAGACAGCACATCACTTCCCAGCATGTTGGGCCACTCAGTTTCCAGGCAATCGTATGATGTGTGATGCCGTCTGCTGCTGGGCTGAAGGGAAGCTGTCAATCGATAAAAGCTCTTCTCATCCACTCATCCCTTTATTCCCCAGCTGCAGTCGGCTGTGGGACTCAACAATGAAGGCGTTCCCGTGACAAACGTGTGAACTGTAGCAGGATGCACTCCTCACCTGTGCTGGTGTCGGTCTGGGGGCGGCTCTGGAGGAGCGTTAAGGTGCAATGACTCAACGACGGTCCACCTGTTTGTCCTGGCTGTGCAGTTTGTTGTGCGTCCTTGTGTCAGGCTGGAATATCACAGTAAATCCTGGAGTTAGCGTAATCCGGCGTGGAGCAGACTCTGGGATTACGTCCCCATCTCCTGCAGCACTGAGCAGTGGGCAGATGTGCAGACGGACCCGGCTGCTCTCACGCACGACCCGCCTGTGCATCAGTTTAATGCACTTCCACTGTTCCTGCTTCTTTTTACGTTGAATGTTTTCTTTGGGGACTTGAAATTGTTCCAGAAGTTACTTCCCCTATAAGTGCATGGATAGTACAACAGTTCCTGCCTGTGTTGCACGGCAGGATGATGAGTGGCACACAGATTTTCTCTTTGCTTCAGTGATTTTAGGTACAGACACAATGCTCTCGGATGTTTTGGTGTAACATTAGAGTTGTTTGCTGTTCAATGCCCCTCTGCACTCTTAGGGCGCCCTCCCACTGTGGCTCCGTCCCGTGCCAAAATCTGTCCACAGAAATAAACAGCTGGTGAAATACCCCAAAGCTCATCTGCCTCAGTCGCTGTTACAGTAGCTTTACTTTTTACCATGGCGACACACACAGAGATGGACTCACAAGGTGAAAAAGTAGCGTTGTCGCTGTCGCAGCTGGTATTAATAACAGCCCCCGGTGTCTCGTAGCCCGTCTCGGTGACTCTGTGACCGGCGTCCTCAGCAGTTCTCTGCACCTCACACTGCTGACTCTCAGGCTGTGTGTGCTGCGTAAGGGAAGGGACGGCACAAAGGCGTGTGATTCATTTATAAAAGCACGCCTTAAACTCTGCGTACAGTCAGATTAGACAGACCGAAGGAAGACTTTGAAGTCTTGCTTAAGCATTTCCATGGCAACAGGACACTGACTGGGACTCTTTGTGCTTTCCTCTGTCAGCACACACACCCTGCGAATGGATGCTGTCCACACACACACACACACACACACACACACACACACACACACACACACACACACACACACACACACACACACACACACTGCATGGGTTGGTCTCCAGTGAGAGGATGCATTGATGTCCAGGGACACTGAACATCCTCTGGACCTCACACTGCAGCGCCGTCAGAGACGAGCTGAAAACGAAGCACTAAGAAAGAAGCGAACGCAGAACGAACCCTCTGGAGACGACGTTACGTAACAGAGTGAACTTCATTAGAGCCTGAATCTGTAGAATCTGCATTAAAAGCTTTATTTAAAAAAAGAAAAACACCCACGGGGCGTTTTTACAGCTGCAGCATGAAAGTGTTATAAAAATATATTAAGTCTGAATGAATATTTTAATGTTTGACTTCCTGTCCCCGTTGTGTTTCCATGGCAGCAGCCAGTAGCGTTGGGCGTTGCTGGTTGCCAGGGTTGTCTGTTGTTGGGTGCAGCTACTGTAGGCTGGTTGCCAGGGTTGTCTGTTGTTGGGTGCAGCTACTGTAGGCTGGCACTGGGTGAAATGGAGTTAGCCAATCGTGCAGCTGCTTGGGAGCCTCAGTGAAGGGGGCGTTCTTTGTCCCAGCAGCTGAGTGAGCGGAGACGGGCAACAACCAGAGTCACTATAGGCCGAGCATTCACTCCATGGACTGAGAGAAAGGAGAGGAACGCCATTCAAACGCACGCCCACATGGCTACGCTGGGGTGACGTGATCATGATGCTACTTACCTAATGTGTGTATGATGCACGTGGATGCAAGAATATGTGAAATAAATGTAACATCCAATCGTCCGGGACGTCACAGCTGCTGCGTCTGGACACGGCTGTCTCACAGGAGGTCTGCGTGTTTTAATTCAATTACATTTTATTTACAGCGCCAAATCATAACAATGGGAAAGGGAAGTTTGGGGTCCCCTGCTGGAGCTGCTGCCCCCGAGACCTGATCCAGGATCAGAGGCTGGAGCTGCTGCCCCCGAGACCTGATCCAGGATCAGAGGCTGGAGCTGCTGCCCCTGAGACCTGATCCAGGATCAGAGGCTGGAGCTGCTGCCCCTGAGACCTGATCCAGGATCAGAGGCTGGAGCTGCTGCCCCTGAGACCTGATCCAGGATCAGAGGCTGGAGCTGCTGCCCCTGAGACCTGATCCAGGATCAGAGGCTGGAGCTGCTGCCCCTGAGACCTGATCCAGGACCAGAGGCTGGAGCTGCTGCCCCTGAGACCTGATCCAGGATCAGAGTCTGAAGATGAGATGATGAGATGTTGTTTCGTGCCTCAGACGCTTCGTTCAGCGCGGCTTTCTTGACCACAAAACAGTCCAATTAAGCCTCAAGTCGATCTCGTATGTAGGAGAAAGTTACTTCTACGTAGGAGCTAAACTTAGTCTTTCAGGGCTTCTGTAAACTTCAGGAAACCTGTCCTAATGTCAGTAATCAGGGGGGAAGCTTCATGGTGACTTCCTTTAGTCTGTTCCCCTCTGGTGTCTCCTCTTAATGAGTCCTTGATGTAAAAGTCCATAGTGATTGTATTGTGAGTTAAACACTAACCTGTGCGTGTGTGTGTGCCCTCCTGTGTGTGTCTTACAGAAAGCCTACTGTGGCCACTGTAGTGAAAGGATATGGGGGCTGGGCAGGCAGGGCTACAAGTGTATCAACTGCAAACTGCTGGTCCATAAGCGCTGTCACAGACTCGTCCCTCAGACCTGCCAAAGGCTTATGGTGAGTATCCCGTCACGCCCCGAGCAGCACGGCACAGCACAGCACAGCACAGCACCAGTCACTCTGCACACGCACACACACACTCTGGGATCGAGCTCACAGGGTGTCCACAGGGACGATGGAGGTCGCCTCACCTCACCAGGGCAGTGTTATGTCTCCACAGTCCAAGTCTCTGCACGGAGCGTGTTCATGACTCTTCATTTAAGCTTAAACTTAATTCTGCTTTATTATGATGTGGTGTTCTCAGAGTTCTGGTCATTCTCACATTGTACTCACATGTAAAGACGCTGATGGTTTAACCAGATGCATTACCACTTTAGTCAAAGTCTGGACAGGTTGGTCTGTAGTTTAGTACGTTTGCTGACATTATTACAGTGGCTGACGTCACAGCGCCTTTGCGTGCACGTGCACTGTGTGCATGTGTTGGCAGGGGGCCTTGGTGAGTGTGTGTCCAGGGCCTGTAGTCCTGATAATCCGTCTATGGCTACTGTGCTCACTGTTTCCATTGGTTGGAGAAACAACTGTGTCAATCTATTTATGTATGCGATAATAAAAATGGGGACATCCTCTTCCGGTCCTAAAGCCAGAGAACAAACAGAAAGTCTGACGCATAAACGGCGACAGCGCTGATCCTAAACTTTAACGTCGACATGACAAACGTTAACGGCTCCTAGCAACTGCAGCTGCAGCAGCGATGTTGATCCAGATCAGGGGTCTGCAACATGCGGCTCCTGGACCGTACGTGGCTCTTCAGCCCCTTTTTCAGTGTCTCCCTGTAGCTTTGCCACAAAATTACATAAACAATGTGTAAATAATGTGTTTTTTTGCACAGTGGACGAGGGAAAACATTTGATCTTGGAGTTCAAGCGTCACATCCTTGGTCTCACGCCCAGAGCTTTCCCCGCAGGTGCTAATGTTGACTCGGTGACCTGCACTGCTGCGTTCACATGATGGTGTCTTACCTGTTTGCTCGATATGTGGTGAGAAACTAGCAACAACCACAGTTTTAGGACAGGGAACAAAGCCAGGCAACAGTAACTTTATATGAACCTTTATAAGCTGTGACATCAAATAGGTTTTGCGGCTCCAGACACATTTTACTTGGTGGAAGAAGCAAAATGGCTCTTTTGATAGTAAAGGCTGCACAACACTGGTTTAGCCAGATGCATTCCCTCTTCATTCAAAGTGTGGACAGGTTGGTAATAATCCCTGATTGCACAGGAAAGCTGGAGGCCCATCTACAGCGAGCACAGTGGGTCAAAGCTGCAGGAGGAAGTGGCTCTGTAAGCTTTGTTATACGTTATTTACGGACAGTTAGAGCGAGTTTCTGTGGGTTTCTGTGCACAAGAGACATTAATGTTTAAATTTTGGAAAGAACAATAGTCAGCAGTTTAACATGATCATATATTTAACGTCTCACAGTCGCTGTGGTCCTAATGAATATGTAAGAACCACAGAGTGCTGTCAGCTGCTGCAGGAGCACAGGTAAAGCTCTCTCTGTGCACTTCCTGTTTGTCTTTCTGCAGCTTGTCCTCCGCTTCTTTTCAACGACGTCAGGTTTAGTGACAGCAAACCAGTGTGCTCCATTTAATCATCAACCTGAGCACAAAGCAAGAGTCTGATCAAACCCAAACATCCCAGATTCAGCCCCTGAAGCCCAGAATCCTCTAGTCCTAAGGCCTCGGCCCCCCGTCCAGATCACAGCGTCGGCCTGATACCTGCAGTGACTCTGAGGCTCGATGAGATGAAACGATTAAATACCTTTTCTAGTGAAACCTCCACATCGTCATTAGAGTCTGGGAACAACAGCAGCAGCGTGCGTACGTTAGCTGAGAGCGTCTTTCCAAACATGCGTCACCGTTCGCTCTCTCAGCCGAAGGGCATGTTTCAGGTATTCATGTGGCGCTGTGAACTTCTGTTCAGGATCCAGTCATGCCATCGCAGGAGCCCCCTTCAGACGCCAGGAGTGACGAAGTGGACCTTCCACCAGACGACACAGAGGACACAGATGGAAGTAAGAGCTCCTGTTGTTTGAGTGTATTCTGCAGAATGTTGTTGTTACGTCTAACGTAAAGTAAACGATGCAGTGAAAAGGTTTTCACCCCCTTACAGATCACATGTTTCAGGTTCTTTTATTTCATGTTACACACACACACACTCACACACACACATACACACACACACATACACACACACCCACACACACACACACAGGCCCGAAATACACACACATGCACATACGGGACCTATATACATGCAACCAATGGAGAGATGTCAGAGCGAGGGGGCTGTCAGTGACCAGCGCCCCGAGCAGTTGGGGTTCGGTGCATCAACATCAACAGCACCTTGGAAGCCACCAGTCACCAGCCACCAGTCCACGCCCCATTCATGGTCCACGCAGGGACTTGAACCAACAACCCTCCAGTTCCCTGTCAAGTCACCTATGGACTGAGATGCTGCCGCCCCAAGATAGTTCCCTGACCGGGAATCGAACCCGGGCCGCGGCGGTGAGAGGAAACCACCAGGGAAACCACTAGACCACGATGCCCAAACCAACCTGGTCCTGCTGTGGGAAAAACAAACATCCCCCTCACTTGTCTCAGTTAAGGTCAGTGTTGATTTGATGAGTCAACAAGAAGAAGGAGACGAGGCGAAAATGGCATCATGGGAGGTTTCCGAGGCCCAAACCACCGCTGACCCACAAGAACACAACAGCCCGTCTCACATTTACCAAAAACCACCTTGATGATCCCCAAAGACTTTAGGGTAAATATTCTGTGGACTAACAAGTCAAACGTGGAACTTTCTGGGAGGTGTGGGTCCTAAAACCAACACTGGCAACCAGAAGCTGGTGCCACAGTTAGTGTTGAGCCTGAGTTGAACACTAAGGAGCGGCTCTTTGAGCTCCATGCGTTCGAAGGACACTTGGTCACATACTTGCCTGGACACCTTGTGTGAACCTGTAGGATTAAAAAGATGGAGCATCATGAAGCATTAGTTGTATTTGTTGAGTCCACTAGATGGAGATCTTGGCTTAAATGAATGATGATTTATTGCGTTTTAGACCCATTGTTAAACAGAGCACCATCTGGTGGACTAGAACATAAAGAAAGTGGTTCATGACGCTTAATGAAGCATCATTTGCTCATCTCTACTTATCAGTATCTGATGGCGTTGGCGTGTAAAACCTTTCTTACTGAACTGATGATGCAGAAAATGATTCTTGGGGTGATCTAGAAATCAATTGGTCATTGGTGTGACAGTGGTTGGTGGGGAACCAACGACCAACGACTGGTTCCCCACCAACGACTGTCACACCAACGACGGTCGTTGGCACTTGGAGCACAAAGGGTTCCAGTGACATCATCGGCCTGGTGAGAGGTTAAATACCTGGATCTCCACACCAGCTAGTTGGACCAGTCCCAGCCTGGTCCTGGTCCTGGTCCTGGTCCTGGTCCTGGTCCAGGTCCTGGTCCTGGTCCTGGTCCTGGTCCTGGTCCTGGTCCAGTCCCAGCCTGGTCCTGGTCCTGGTCCTGGTCCTGGTCAGATGTGTACATGAACTGATGAAGCCTCTTGGATCAGAGGTGAAACGTCTTCCTGACACAGAACCAAGTCCAGTTGCTTTGGACTGAAACTTCTTTGGGGATTTTCTTTAAAATACAATAAATATTAAATACAAATCAATTCTACTTGATTTGAATTTATGAGCTGTGTTCAAATTCATCTTCCTGTTTGAGTTAAAACTGAGATAAACTGCAGTCTGAGGATATTCAGGATTATCCCGATCCTGCACATTCAGCACCTTTCACACATTATTGTGAGTGTTTCTGTTGTGATAGAGTCGATGATCGTCCCGTCCTGAGTTCATTCACATGAAGACAAATGAATCATAACCACGCTGGTGGCTCCACATCCACCATCACCACCTCTGTCACTCTGAAGTGTCACGTAACCTCTGCTCCCTGATGGGACCCAAAGGCCTGAGGGGTAAAACCCACTGAAAGGTGACGGTGGACTGATGTGGGGGTCTGTTTGAGACCCCTGATGTGAGCCGCTCTGTGGATTGACCTAGTTTGGTTTGATTCTGTGCGCTCTGGCTCCCTCTGCTGGTCCAAAAGGAACCACACATCAAACCTGTCAGTGCAGATGCAGCTTTACATTCAAGATTCAAGCAAAACAAGGAATAATATCACATGAACGTGGAAACAAAGAACTCGAGGGCACGAACAAGACTGTGGGAAACGCTGGAAGCATTCGACACAAGGTACGAAATGATCCGGCAACAGGACAGAGGGGAAGACACAGACCCTTATACACATGAAGGGGAAGACACGGACTATATACACATGAAGGGGGGGGGGGCACAGGTAGGTATAATCGAGGATCAGGGTAGGACGTCAGACCGGTGACACAAGAGGAAGGGGAAGTGACCTGGAACCAGAGGAGAGTTACCTTTCAAAATAAAACAGGAAGTTCACAAAGACAGAAAACCCAAAGACAGGACGGAGCTCACTGTGGAGTGACACCGTCGGCCTGGAGCGACGGGCACACGGACACATCCTGTAACTCTGAGGGAGTTAAAGAACTTTCTTAAAGACAGAGAAATAAGATCAATGGGATCTTAATCTTGTCTTGTAATCCCACTTTTTGTTTGTAGTGTGTGATCTTATTATATTTGTGTCCTGTGTGTAACCGTGCTTTTGTGCTGCCGTCTGGGCGAGGTCACTCTTGGAAAAGAGGTTTAAAGGCGCCCTCCCACTGTTCCTCCGTCCCGTGCCCCGTGCTTTAGGGTCCTTGTCCCCCCCTCCAGGCCCGTTTGTACTCACACTACCTGGGCCTCGGAGAATGCTTCTTGCTGCCTATACGTCATCACGCCGTAACACGTCACACGCATTGATGACGTCATGGCGATGCGTGGCTTTGTTTCCAGATCTTTCCGTAGACCTCGGAGTTTTTGTGCGTCTTGTCGACTGTTTTTGAATCTTTTCATCGACCAAATCTGCAGTAAACACTCCACCTCCGCATCACACCAACGTGAACCTTTCACCGCCATTGTTTGAAATGTCCGCGCATGGTCCCTCCTTTTTTCTACGTCCCAACAGGCGCACAGGAAATGACCTCAGAACCGCCGTAGGCCTCGTGCTCGTACACGTGCGCACGCTCGTGCTCGTGCACGTGCAAACGCGCTTTACTAAAGCCCACCTCTCCCAAACGGGCCGTGGACGGCAAGCGTGCCGCTCCTAGACGTGGTACGGTTGCACTGACACTGGTCAAACGCACTAGGCTTTACACGCAAAACCTGTTTTGGCGCGGTGCGGAAGGACAGTGTGAGTGCGCCCTTAATCTCAGTGAGAGAGATTGATTGGCTGCTTAATGACTCATGACCTTCTGTGTGTGTTGTCCACAGTTCCTTTTTTACCACACAACTGTTCAGTGGATAAAACAGAAGATGCAGATACAGAGGTGAGAAAGTTTGCTCTTGTTTTCCTTCTTCCTTAAACTGTGATGTAAAAACATCCAAAGTAAAACTCTACCCGTACATATTTACTGTGCCTGTATGGACGCACTGACCCCGCTGTGACCTCTCCGCCCCCGCAGGACATTAAAGCCGTGGTGGATGGAATTGACGGCATCAAGCTGTCCCAGGGCCTGGCTCTGGGGCTGGGGGACTTTGACCTGATCCGCGTGATCGGGCGTGGCAGCTACGCCAAGGTCCTGCTGGTCCGGCTAAAGAAGAACAAGCAGGTGTACGCGATGAAGGTGGTGAAGAAGGAGCTGGTCCACGATGATGAGGTGAGACAGGTAATGAGTGCGGTAGCAAACACTGTGTCTCGCCATGATAGCTTTGTGAATTTAAAGGAGAAAAATAAGGTGGACCTGCATGTGATGTGCACTTGATTGAGACGATAGAGACACTTAATGCAAGTGGTCACTGTTGTGGTCATTAGTCATCCACTTCACTCGTTGCTGTTTATCAGGAGTTTAAAGCCAGAGACTGTTTTTATTTATCTACACGCTGAATCGTCGACATCTTATCCTTGAAATCTGATTCAATGACTCAGTTCTATAAAGTCTCTACTGCATGAAAGCCTCTTTATCTGGTGGCTGCATGTTAATTTCCTCTTCTCCTCTCAACGTTGGGCCTGTCCACTTTGTGCCTTTCAGGGCACCCTCCCACTGTGCCTCCGTCACGTGCCCCAGGACGTTTCACTGCTAAAGTCGAGTGCAATCGTACCGTCTAACTGCACTCTCGTTCATTCCCGCTATACCGCATTTTTTGCGCTCACAGAATAAAGATCATTCAAAGCTGATCAGTTGAATATTAGAAGAAGAAGAAGAAGAATTCCTTTTATTGATCCTGCAATTCAATTTTTTCACTCTGTTATTATACAGGTTACACACACACACACACACACACACACACACACACACACACACACACACACACACACACACACACACACACACACACACACACACACACACACACACACACACACACACACACACACACACACACACACACACCCGAAATACACACACATGCACTTAATGGAGAGATGTCAGAGCGAGGGGGCTGCCAGTGGATCAGCCCCCCGAGCAGTTGGGGGTTCGGTGCCTTGCTCAACAGCACCGAGATGAACCGACATCTCTCCAGCCACCAGTCCACGCTCCATTCATGGTCCACACAGGGACTCGAACCCAGCAGCTCAGTCCAAGTCACCTGTGGACTGAGCTGCTGCCGCCCCGAATGTTGTTGTGGTGTAAAGTCTGTGAACTTAAGAGCACGGCTTCTGTTAGACGTGATTTAAAGTCAGTGGGAGCTCTCAGGGAGTGACTCTCTGTGTCTGTGGCTGTCAAAGGAATAAAAGCAGAAGAGTCCAGCACAGAGTGGGTGTTTGCTGCGTTTGCTGTGTTTGTACTGTGTTAAACCTCTAGGTGGCGACGTTGCTCAACATAAAAACCCTGAAAAGAGACAGAAACCACTGTGAGGAGCTTCTGCATCATTCAGCTCCTGAACCACGGATCAAGGACACTGATTTTTCCTTTCCACACACACACACACACACACACACACACACACACACACACACACACACACACACACACACACACACACACACACACACACACACACACACACACACACACACACACACACACACACACACACACACACACACACACACACACACACACACACACAAATCTGATGATTCAATCCACATATTTGTGACAGCTGTAGAACAAATTCATTTAGGTCCATGAAGGGCTACAAAGTGGCCCTAATGCAGAGGGTTTAAGGGAGCTGTGGGCCGCCACGCACCCTTTACCAACACCTCAAATAATGAGGCCACGTGCACGTCAGAGCGGCTGGACTGTCCAACACACCTGAGTCTAACGCTCTGCTCGTTATCAAGCAGCGGATGCTCGTCACAGTCTGATTATCATTAGACTCAGGTGTGTTAGGGTAGGGAGGAACTAAAACATGCAGCACAGTGGCTCTGCAGGACCGGACATGCCCACCCCTGTGATAGACGCTCCAGCCGCACCGACGTGCACGTGGCCACGACGATCACAACAAACAAACAAACAGAGGAGCTGTGGGCTGCCACGCACCCTTTCCCAACGAGTCAAATAATGACGTTTCATCGCGGCCACGTGCACGTTGTTCCGACTGGACCGTCTGTCACAGAGGTGGGCAACTCCGGTCCTGCAGAGCCTCTGTGCTGCATGTTTTAGTTTCTCTCTGCTCCAACACACCTGAGTCTGACGCTCTGCTCGTTATCAAGCAGCTGATGCTCGTCACAGTTTGATTGTTGTCAGACTCAGGTGTGTTAGGGTAGAGAGGAACCTGAAACATGCAGGACAGTGGCTCTGCAGGACCGGAGTTGCCCAGCCCTGGTCTATCACAACAAACAGAGGAGATGTGGGCTGCCACGCACGCTTTCCCAACGCGTCCAAATAATGACGTTTCATCATGGCCACATGCGCGTCTGAATGGCTGGACCATCTGTCACAGGGGTGGGCAACTCTGGTCCTGCAGAGCCTCTGTGCTGCATGTTTTTCAGGTCTCTCTCTGCTTTAACACACCTGAGTCCAACACACCTGAGTCTAACGCTCTGCTCGTTATCAAGCAGCTGAAGCTCGTCACAGTTTGATTATTGTTAGACTCAGGTGTGTTAGGGTAGGGAGGAACCTGAAACATGCAGGAAAGCGGCTCTGCAGGACTGGAAGTGCCCACCCCTGGTCTGTCACAACAACCAAACAGAGGAGCTGTGACTCCATGGCACACAGACGATGACTGTCGGCTGCTTTATCAATGCTCTGAATATCGAGTACAGCCCCTTTAAGGGAACCTCGCGTCCTCCTAATGTTGTGATTGGACATTCATTTATTCATGGCTCCATCCGTGCACATTACTTTAATAATTCATCTAATTAGCAGTCTATTGCCTGACATCAAAGGAGCCGTGTAAGGGCTCGAGACAGACTACAAACCACTAAAGCAGCTGAAATGACCGATGCGCGGCGTATCGTCAGGACAGATTCTGCTTAATTGTAAATCCCTTAAATAATAATGAGTTGACCAGAAGGAATTCAGTATCAAGTGCATAATATGGGGTCATAAATTAACCATACACAGCATGGGGAGCTCAACACGGAGACAAGTTCTATTGTAGATCACATTAAACATTAAACATCATCAACTCAATGACACTTTGAATCGCCATGAAACTTCCTCAGCCTCGGGCTCAACACTCCGCGCTCTGCACCTGAAGCACGAACACTCAACTGGAGGATAATGAGAGAAGATTATGTTTTCATAACCACAATAACAAAGAATCTATTTCCAGTGTCACACCCTGAAATGTCGAATGCATAAACCTCATGGAGTCAAAACAGAGCCTCAAACAGAATAGTTAGTGTGTAACGCAGAGATAACGGGACCTTGTGAATACAATACAAGAAAGGTCCGAGCAGACTGTGTCTTCTGAGGAAGCTCAGGTCCTTTGGGGTGCAGGGGGCACTCCTGACCCTCTTCTATGACTCTGTGGTGGCCTCATCCATCTTCTATGGAGTAGTCTGCCGGAGCATTAACACATCAGCCGCAGACAGGAGGAGACTTGGCCGGCTCCATCCTGGGACGCCCTGTGGACTCAGTGCAGGTGGTGGGAGAGAGCAGGATGCTGGACGAGCTGTCATGGCTGCTGGTGCAGGAGTCCCACCCCCTGCAGGTCACTCTCACAGCACTGGGCAGCTCCTGCAGCAACACACTGATGCACCTTAAGTGTGTGAAGGAGAGGTATCGCAGGTCCTTCCTTCCTGCTGCTGTCAGACTTTACAATCAGCACTGCTCCCAATAGACTATTGACCTCCTCCTGTACCCTGCACTGTGCAACATGCCTGTACTATGGGCACTTTCTCTATTTTGTAATATTCTGTTGCTGCTGTGACAAACAAATTTCCCCGTCTGCATTAAACATTAAAGGTTTTCTGATTCTGATTCTGATTTACCACCGGCCCACACTGAAGGTCTAGTTCAAATGACTCTTTTTCACTTCATATTGTAGTCTGGAGTTATTCAGAACATGAGCTGCAACCCATGAGTGTCCATGAGGTGCATCGCATCTAGGACAGGGGTGTTAACGTGATCCAGTAAAAGGGTCGCTGTGTGTGTGGCTGCAGGTTTTCACTCCAACCGAGCAAAAACACACCTGATCCAACAAATCCACTGTGTGAAGACGGTTCAGGTGATTGCATGACTCCAGTCAGGTGTGTTTGCTACGTTGGAGTGAAAACCTGCAGCCACAGCGACCCTGTACTGGACCAGTTTGACACCTCTGTCCTAGATGATGCTGCACCTCATGGACACTCATGGGTTGCAGCTCATGTTCTGCAAAACTCCAGACTCCAATATGAACTGAAATAGAGTAAATTGGAATAAACCAACAGTGTCGGCCACTGGGAAAGATTCACAAGCTCCCGTATTCTTTGCATTACACAGTAACTATGTTGTTTCGAGGCTCACTTTGACCCCCGTGAAGGACCAGAGCGAAGTCCCCTGACTGGAAAAATGCATTTGTGTGAGGGCCCGTTCTGTCTTTGAGGTCTGGGAGATATTCTGTCGTCGTATGTTGCATCTGACGCCCCCTTCTGAGAGCGTAGGGGGCAGAGGGGTGGTTTGGAGTCAGGACTATGGACTAACAGGTTATCTGTTGGCGCCTCGTCCCACGTGCACGCTCTCCACAGGAAGAGGAAATCAGCCGTCAGATAAAACCCCTGCGTGTGAGGATTGTTCTCAGTGATTGTGCTGACTGCATGTTTGATCTGTGGCAGGGTGTATCTCTCTCTGTTTAACCACAGAGGAAGTCTATTGATTAGACACATTGATTGTTAATACATCATCTTCCCTTCATGTCACCTCTGTCTCCGTCCATCTCCCCTCACATCTCCAGGATATCGACTGGGTCCAGACGGAGAAGCACGTGTTCGAGCAGGCGTCCACCAATCCCTTCTTAGTCGGCCTCCACTCCTGTTTCCAGACACAAAGTCGGTAAGAGCGCGATGATGAAACCTTTCAGGTGCAGTTCACACAGTCGTGTACCTTCACTGATGAGATATGACTCTCTTCATTAAAGGATAAGGATTCTATATGTTTATCATATCATGCATGTTCACACGTGTACTTCCCTTGGTCCAAATACACAGAAAGCTCCACAGATACAAGATATCAGAAAACAGAGCACATCAGCACTAATGTGGGTTTTTCTATTGTTATGATGTAAATGGATCATACTGATGTGACGTGTGTGTCTTTGCATGAACATGCACAGGTGTGTTTGATGTCATTTGAAGTTTTTATCAAACATTTTTCCCGGTGAAGGTCTAGGGAGCAAAAGCTAGGCATGAGTGTAGTGATCCCATGTGTCCAGGTCAAACTGATCACTATAATCTACAGTAAACAACATTTGTATATGAATGACTTGAATATAAAGTACTGAAACAGAAGGCGTGGTTATTTACCGGTCCCTCTGCCGTGTGAGCGTTGCATGCCCGTGAACAGCCTCCCTTCGTCTGGGCTCCTCACTCCCGTGGCGTGGAGGTGGATGCTGTTTATCTGCATGTGCCGCCCACGCTGCAGCGGCGCTTTACGTCACCGGGCATCATTAGTCCACCTGATGAGGGCGGCTTCCACCCGAGGAGCCGTCCCCTCGTGCGTTTGTTGTCTGTGGACGACACAAGTTAGCCTGGAGAACACCGAGTTTCACTGCTGCGTCGTCATTGAGAGAAAGTGACGCACGAAGCTCAGGAAGAACACCGGAGAGCACCTTTTTCCCTCATACGTTGTCCCGTATGAGACCCACGTAGGGCACACTACTCCATTATAACTGAACTGCCTTCATTAGATGATGATGGACGGACGGGAAAGTGGGGAAATAGAGGAGAGGATATGCAGCAAAGGGTCGAGGGTCAGACTTAAACCCAGGCTTCTGCCAGGTACCGTATTTTCCTCACTATAAGGAGCATAGAACAGACGCTACAGTGGAGGCTGGGGTTACGTTAAGGACCGCCTCTAAACTCATTGATGCTACGTTGGCGTGCTAGCGCTGTTACCTTCAGTGGAACAGTGATCGTACGGACTCTTCTACTTGCTGCTCTCTGTTCATCAACCCACTGTTGGAGTTTGTCCTCCAGCTGCAGCCGTCTCGCTCTGTTCCCTCTAAACTCTGTTTAGTCTTCTTTACTCGGCGCAGGTCGTCTTGTTGCTTCCTCCACTTCGGCACCATTGATTGGTTCATGTTCAACTCTCTGGCTGCTGCTCTATTCCCGTGTTCTCCTGCGTGACTAATGGCCTTGAGTGTAAACTCTGCGTCGTAAGCGTGTCTCTTAACAGGAGCCATTTTGGGCTCTTTACACAAACACACACATGGAAATGAAACGGCACGCTTCACGCAGTCGTACATCTCAACATGCACCGCGCGTTACTTCTTCTACGGGGGAAAATAGAGTCGGCGGCTGCTCACCGTAGTTGGAGACCTGTTGTGGCTCAATATTGGTCCATATATAAGGAGCACCGGGTTATAAGGAGCACTGTTGAGACATTTGAAGGTTTTTAGGTGCTCCTATAGTGCGGGAAATACTGAACTCAGCCTGTGTGAGACTGAAACCACGATCACTATAAGTGGTTTCACTGCCCTCGCATTGGAAGTGTTCACACCCTTCCTTTCTCCATGTTTATGCTTTTGACACCTTAGCTGTGTGTGGAAAGAGACCTAGCACATGCACTGTAATTGATTTCCTTTATAAAACAACCTTTTCACCCACAGCACATGTTTTGTTGTTGAACTTCTCTCTGCGAGTCTCTGTCGTCGGCGCTGTACTGATGGATTTTCTCTTCATGCCCTGGTTTCAGGTTGTTTCTGGTTATTGAATATGTAAACGGCGGGGACTTGATGTTCCATATGCAGCGACAAAGGAAGCTCCCTGAAGAACATGCAAGGTAAAGATCCTGTTGGTGTATAGATGCTGTGCTGCCTGTCTACCTCAGTGTGTGATTTCCACATGGGAAATTAAATCAGAACTCGTATCAGAGACGCTAACGTTCAGGTAGCATTTTAATCACGCAGTTAATGAAGTGAACTTTGGACTCTCTCAAATGCTGTACTGTTATATGTATATACAGTAAATTAACATATATATATATACTGTACACACTGTTTATATCATGCCCAAGTTCAGTTCCTGCAGTCAGGCCTCAGGGCTTTGCTGCATGATCCGAGGCTGACGTAGAAGTGGTGGATTTTGGGGAAGTTGACGTGTTGTAGTCAAGCAGCTCCACTCCGCGTGTGACGTGAAGCACAGAGTGTGTGTAGCTTCTCTTTGCCTGTTGCGGTGGAGTGTGTGTGCGTGTGCTTGGTTGAAGACACTTTAATATGCATCTTCTCTGGTTTAAGTCTGAAATGATCCTCAACAACATGCTTCTTCCAAGTGCTCCTCACAAATGTGTGCTTAATTGGATGTTTTAGCTTCGTGGACGTGGCGAAGCTGCTAAAATCCAACTAAATACTTATTTTTCCACCTCTGAGGGATGTAATGAGCACCCATAATTCATTGTGCCTGTCTACTCGCGGGGCATTCCGACTGTGGCTCTGATAAATGGCGGATCAAAGGCTGGGTAATTTAGAGAGGCACCGTTGGGCCCCTATCGGCCCCTGCAATCTGTATTCTGGAGACAGTGGCTGTACATATGCAAAGCAGCATGTTAATCACTCATAATGATTGTACATATTCATGAGCCGCGCTCTTAGAGAGAGAGCCCTGCCGCGTTCCCCCGCGCCGTGGGGGAGGCAGGCCGGTGGGCGCTGGATGGTGCCGCTGATAGGACGCAGCTTCTATCAGTCTGACGCCAGCAATAAAACAACGGCGCACAATGGAGGCTGTCACAGTGAGAGTGTGGGGGAGCAATGTGGGATTTGTGATTTCTCCGTCAAACATGGCTCCACTCCGCTCTTTGCCTCAGTGTTTGACAATCAGGGATTTACAGCAGGCAGACGGAGAGAGGCTCGTCACTCTTAATGACGGCTTATCTCCCAGAGACAGAATACACGCTACCTACACACGCAGAGGAAATGCTCCTGACTCACCCAAGACTCACAACAAGTGCATCCAATCATGTTCAAAACGAGAGGGTTTGAAGGGTTCTGGTGACTATAATTATGTCTGTGTTCACCATGAGGAGAAGAATCTTAGTCACAAACAGTAAATCTACTTATGAAAGTCCTTTATACCTCTTAACTAGGACTTGAGATACTGTACGTAGCACCGCTGACCTTCATCTGTTAGAGTCAAGGGTTTCTGCACAGGTCTTTGTTGCATTAACGTCGGCTTTATTCAAACCTGACAGGGCCGTTACAGTAGAGCTGCAGCACTTGCAGGATAGTTTTCACCTGTAGCGAGTGTGTGAGAGTGTGTGAAGCCTGGTTTTCCTTCTCACCACTGTTGGGCTGAGCAGTGTAGACAAAATCTTCTATTCTGAAAAAGCTCATTTAATATCTTGATAACAATACAGTATCATAATATAGCAGGTTTTCTGGTAATTCAGACGTTTCACCTCACATCCAAGAGGCTTCATCGGTTCATGTACGCATCTGACCAGGACCAGGACCAGGACCAGGACCAGGCTGGGAC
The DNA here is from genome assembly GCF_963691815.1 of Echiichthys vipera. Classification (NCBI taxonomy): domain Eukaryota; kingdom Metazoa; phylum Chordata; class Actinopteri; order Perciformes; family Trachinidae; genus Echiichthys; species Echiichthys vipera. The sequence goes on from NC_139834.1 coordinate 757,548, forward strand.
TGGTCCGACAATACAAAACAAAACAAAAACAATACATAGTTTTATACCTGTAAGATATAAACTGCAAGAGGAGTCTGGACTTGAGATACTGTATGTAGCACTGCTGGCCTTCATCTGTTAAATTCAGGTCTTTGTTGCATTAACGTTGTGCGTCGGCTTTATTCAAACCTGACAGGGCCGTTACGATAGAGCTGCAGCACTTGCAGGATAGTTTTCACCTGTAGCGAGTGAGAGAGAGTGAAGCCTGGTTTTCCCTCTCAGCACTGCAGGGCCGGGCAGTGTAGACAAAATCTTCTACCCCAAAAAGCTAATTTAATATCTTGATAACAATACAGTATCATAATATAGCAGGTTTTCTGGTAATTCAGACGTTTCACCTCACATCCAAGAGGCTTCATCGGTTCATGTGCTCATCTGACCAGGACCAGGACCAGGACCAGGACCAGGACCAGGACCAGGCTGGGACTGGACCAGGACCAGGACCAGGACCAGGACCAGGCTGGGACTGGTCCGACAATACAAAACAAAACAAAAACAATGCATAGTTTTATACCTGTAAGATATGCACTGCAAGAGGAGTCTGGACTTGAGATACTGTATGTAGCACTGCTGGCCTTCATCTGTTAAAGTCAAGGGTCTTTGTTGCATTAACGTTGTGCATCGGCTTTATTCAAACCTGACAGGGCCGTTACGATAGAGCTGCAGCACTTGCAGGATAGTTTTCACCTGTAGCGAGTGTGTGTGAGAGCGTGTGAAGCCTGGTTTTCCTTCTCACCACTGTAGAGCTGGACATTACAGACAAAATCTCTTGCGACTGTGGCTCAGTTGGTAGAGTGACTTGGCCAATGTTCGAAGGGTTGGCGGTTTGAACCCTGCCCTGCCCTATTTGTGTCATGGTTGTTGTGTCCCTGGGCAAGACACTTCACCCCCCTTGCCTGGTGTGGATGTGTATGACTGCCGTATGTTTGAGGAGGTGGTCGAGGGTCGCTTCCGTCAGTCGGCCCCAGGGCAGCTGTGACTATTACGTAGTTTACCACCACCGTGTCTCTGTGTGAATTAAAGGAACCTGGACTCAGTAAAGCGCCTTGAGCACTGAGAAAGGCGCTATATAAAGCCATAATAATAAATATAAAAGAGTCTTCTACCCTAAAGTAGCTCATTTAATATCTTGATAACAATACATATCATAATAGAGCGTGTTTTCTGGTAATTCAGTAAATAAACATTCTATATGAACACATGGTGAAGCCTTTTTTGTAAACTCTTGCATGAATTAAACACTAATTAACCCGAGGGATCCGTCCACAAACATTAATTATTTATATAAAAACTCTGCATCAACATGTTAAAGTGGATTTCCCTGTGTATGCTGATGACGCTGTCCTATACGGCTCTGTGTCGACACCAAACACGGCTCTCTGTCAGCTACGAATTGCTTTTTATTATGTATAACAAACCTCGTGTGTGTGAGTTAGAACTTATTTTAAATGCAGACAAAACAAAAAGTATGTTTTCAAATGCAAAATCAAGCCAGTGATGCTTCAACCTCTCACCCCGTCACAGCTCTGAGAGTCTATGTTAGGGCTGAGCGATGATTCAGATGATACAGACACATCATGATGCACAGTTAAGTTATCTAAAGTGGTAATAATAAGCACATACTACAGATTTGTCAGATTATGCACTTAAGCTCTTAATAACATGGGAAATCACCACGGGCTCCAGACATCGGCCTGATGGGGGCGCTAGAGGACGGGTCCCACCTCATTCTCTGCATCTTCCCCTTCACAGATTTTATGCCGCTGAAATCTGTATCGCTCTGAACTTCCTGCATGAAAAGGGCATCATCTACCGCGACCTGAAGCTGGACAACGTCCTCCTGGATCACGAGGGACACATCAAGCTCACAGACTACGGCATGTGCAAAGTAAGACACATTGATTCCTGTGTGGACGGCTAAGGGTGGGGTTATCAATGATACAGCTGCTCTGTATTGACTGGGAGCACTAACAGAGCCTCTAACTATGTAACACATCGTGTCCTTTATCTTTTATCGCTGCGGCCGCTCCCTCAGGAGGGGATCAGACCGGGCGACACCACCAGTACCTTCTGTGGGACACCCAACTACATTGCACCTGAGATCCTCAGAGGAGAGGACTACGGTGAGTAAAGGGCGCACACAGGGTCCGATCACGTGATAGTGAATCTTATTTATATCGATGAGATCAGAGGAACTGGAGTCAAGTCTTTAATGCCACAGGTATCTGAAGGATGTTGTCTGACTCTTGTGTGCCCCCCCCCCTAGGCTTCAGTGTGGACTGGTGGGCTCTGGGCGTGCTGATGTTTGAGATGATGGCCGGGAGGTCGCCATTTGACATCATCACTGACAATCCTGACATGAACACAGAGGAATACCTCTTTCAAGGTGAGGCAGAGGAGTTTAACAATACATAGACCCCCAAAAGTAGTTTCAGTCCAAAGTCTAGGACCTCTGATCCAAGAGGCTTCATCAGTTCATGTACACATCTGACCAGGACCAGGACCAGGACCAGGACCAGGACCAGGACCAGGCTGGGACTGGTCCGACAATACAATAAATAGTTGTATACCTGTAAGATATAGACTGCAAGAGTCTCCATGGCACCACTGTCAAAGAAGGGCTTTGGGAAAGACCAGTTGTTGGTCTGACTGAAGTGCCCATTTTTAATGGGTCATAATAATATTAATAATTCATTCATCTTCTACCGCTTGTCGGGGTCGCTGGAGCCGATCCCAGCTGATATCGGGCGTGAGGCAGGGTCCACAGGTCACAGGAAACACAGAGACAACCATTCACACCTACGGGTGATTTAGAGTCATCAATGAACCGAACACCTGCACGTCTTTGGACTGTGGGAGGAAACCGGAGAACCCGGAGAAAACCCACGCAGACACGGGGACAACATGCAAACTCCACACAGAAGGGCCCCAGCCGGGATTCAAACCAGGAACCTTCTTGTTGTGAGGCGACAGTGCATGAATCTGCTTTTAAATTTTGTGTAAATGGAAAATCTCCATTAGTCTTGCGTGACTTTTTGTGGTGGGGCAGCGGACACACATTTGTGTTCCTGGAGCCATATGGTTCCCTCACATAGCCCACCCCTTTACGCCCCCCCCCCCCCCCTCTCACACACCCACGCTCTCTTCTATAACAGAAATTCCTCCATAGTAGCCTCTCGTGACGCATGATGTGTCTGCTGTGACCGTAAGGAGCATCGCGTGGCACCACGGCTAGCATCTGCCACCGGTACAGTCCTCCTGGCGGTCTTAGTGGTGGAGCAGCGGGTTGCTAGATGAATTCCTGCCAACGGAAACCAACCCTATCACTGTAGGAGCCACCCAACCATATGCCACCGAGCTGAACCCTGTGCCAGGCCCTGCTTTGGGTATCAGGGCTCCACAAACCAAACCCCAGAGCTTCAGACAGAGCGTCTGCAAACATGTGATTCAGAGGGGGAACCAGTCACAAGGTGGGATTCACACTGAATCATGTGCAGCTTTAAAAACCAAAATATGCTGAAAATAATGGTATGACCCAAAACAAACCTTCTGAGCTCAAAGTATCAGTGTTCGTCAGGCCGATGACAGGGTCACAACGGTGCAGTTGCAGTTCTGTCATAAGCTACATGTGTCCAATAATAACAGTCACACCAGTTTGATTGTATTGCACCAATGTCCAATATTTATTATATGAGGATGGCTGTGGCTTGGGGGTAGAGCGGGTCGTCCTCCATTCGAGAGATTGGCGTTTCGATCCCCGGCTCTTCCAGTCTGCATGTTGGGTAAGACACTGACCCCCTAAATGCTCCCTGTGCTGCACATGGGTGTGTGAATGTGGTGTGAATGGTTAGATTAGATTAGATGGTGTGTAGATGTCCATCAGTGTGAATGTGTGTGTGTGAACGGGTGATTGTGAGGAGCGTGAAATCGCCTTGAGTGGTCAGAAGACGAGAAAGGTGCTATGACCTGCAGGTGTAGGGTTGATCTCAGAGGTGATGGGACACAATAAAATACAATATGTGAATTATATAATATGTTTACTGTACACATAGATATCAACATTATGACAGAGTTGGATATTGTACTTTTCCATAATGATGGTTCCAATTTCCTCCATGTGGGAAATAATCTAGTGTTTTTTTTCAGCCATTACTGCTCTATGTCGTCACAGGATCTGTGTTCCCGGGGTCTGTTATTTTTTCCACAATCAGTGCCCAATTCCACAGCAAATAGGTCTAAGTAGACCCTAACCCTGACCCTGACCCTAACACTGCCCCCTAACCCTGACCCTGCCCCCTAACCCTGACCCTGACACTGCCCCCTAACCCTAACCCTGACCCAGACACTGCCCCCTAACCCTGACCCTAACCCTGACCCTGACACTGCCCCCTAACCCTGACCCTAACACTGACCCTGACACTGCCCCCTAACCCTGACCCTGACCCTGACCCTGACACTCACACTGCCCCCTAACCCTGACCCTGACCCTGACCCTAAAACTGACCCTAACACTGCCCCCTAACCCTGATCCTGACACTCACACTGCCCCTAACCCTGACCCTAACACTGCCCCCTAACCCTGACCCTGCCCCCTAACCCTAACCCTGACCCTGAGACTGCCCCCTAACCCTAACCCTGACCCTGACACTACCCCCTAACCCTGACCCTGACCCAGACACTGCCCCCTAACCCTGACCCTAACCCTGACCCTGACACTGCCCCCTAACCCTGACCCTAACACTGCCCCCTAACCCTGACCCTAACACTGCCCCCTAACCCTGACCCCTGACCCTAACACTGCCCCCTAACCCTGACCCTAACACTGCCCCCTGACCCTAACCCTGCCCCCTAACACTGCCCCCTAACCCTGACCCTAACACTGCCCCTGACCCTGACCCTAACACTACCCCCTAACCCTGACCCCTGACCCTAACACTGCCTCCTAACCCTGAACCTAACACTGCCTCTTGACCCTGACCCTAACACTGCCCCCTAACCCTGACCCCTGACCCTAACACTGCCCCCTAACCCTGACCCTAACACTGCCCCCTGACCCTAACCCTGCCCCCTAACACTGCCCCCTAACCCTGACCCTAACCCTGACCCTAACACTGCCCCTGACCCTGACCCTAACACTACCCCCTAACCCTGACCCCTGACCCTAACACTGCCTCCTAACCCTGAACCTAACACTGCCCCTGACCCTGACCCTAACACTACCCCCTAACCCTGACCCCTGACCCTAACACTGCCTCCTAACCCTGACCCTAACACTGCCCCCTAACCCTGACCCTAACCCTGACCCTAACACTGCCCCTGACCCTGACCCTAACACTGCCCCCTAACCCTGACCCCTGACCCTAACACTGCCTCCTAACCCTGAACCTAACACTGCCTCTTGACCCTTAATTGCATCTTTACTTCAAACCACACTGTGGTGGTGGACGTTAAACAGGAAGCACATGCAGCGTTTGAGGACTTTCTCCTTTTTCAGCCGTCGTTGTGTCGGCAGAACCTCCTCACAGCCTCAACATGAGTCCACATGAGCATAAAGAAACCAGGAACACGACAGCAGCACAAGAATACGCAGCATATGAAACAAATAACAGAACAAATGTGTAACAATGTACCACTGAGATGAAAGAGAGCGAGCCCGGGCCTGAGCCTGAGAGACCAAACCCAGGGGAGGAGAAGCACCGAAGGCTGGAGTGAGGCACGGGGCCCGACATCGAGCCTCCAACGAGTGCGTGATGACTGCACCTTTAATGAATATGAAGCGTAACAGCTTCTTCACCCGCTCACCTTGCAAATTTCTCATCCTGCGAGAGTCGATTTAGCCACAAATGTCGTGTTAATCGAGAGCTTTCCTCGTGTGCAGGTCTGTTCGGATGCGTTTCACGTCTGTTTCAAGATTATGAAACATTCGTTTTTAATAAAGAGTACCCACGTGTAACCGATGGCCTGTCCTTGAGCTGCGATTGTAAGCAAACAGCGCTGCGGTCACCTCGGCGTGAGGCGCTCGTGTGCGACGCAGAGCCACATCCTTCTGTTTGGATTCGGAGGGGGAAACTTTTGTTCTCGTCAGAGTTGTGACATTGTTGAGCTGTGGGAGTCTCAAGGCTGCGTTCACAAAGACAGAGTGAGAGAAAGAGTGAGAGAACAGTGTCCTCTGTATCTCCTCCCTTCCTTTGACTCCCACTCAGCAGACGCGGTCACCCACGGGCAGGTCGGACTGTGAATCATCCTCCTCCCCGCTCACGATTGTCCTTTTCCCTCCCTCTCTCTCTCTCTCTCTCTCTCCCTCCCTCCCTCTCTTTTTTGCTGTCCTTCTCTTTTCGCTAACAGTTATTCTTGAAAAGCCCATTCGCATCCCAAGGTCTCTGTCGGTGAAAGCTGCCAGCGTGCTCAAGGGCTTTCTAAACAAGGTGAGAGTGGTCCACTCCCGCCCCCCCCCCTCCTCTGTGTATGTGTCTTTGTACGCTGCTGTTCAGTCAAACCATCGTGTTTGGGATCACGGCCAAGAACGTGTGCAGGGAACGCTGCTTTATTTTGAGTGTAATCTTCTTTCTGCATCACGATGAGGTTTACTTTAACGTTACCTACGTGTTTGCAGTAAAATAGAACCAGGATACAGCACCAACATTCATCAGTACACTGTCCTCAACGCAGCTTCAGTCCAAAGCAACTGGACCTGGTTCTTTGTCAGGAAGACGTTTCACCTCTGATCCAAGAGGCTTCATCAGTTCATGTACGCATCTGACCAGGACCAGGACCAGGACCAGGACCAGGATCAGGACCAGGACCAGGACCAGGACCAGGCTGGGACTGGACCATGACCAGGCTGGGACTGGTCCAACTAGCTGGCGTGAGATCCAGGTCTTTAACCTCTCACAGGCCGATGATGTCTCTGGAACCCTTCGTGCTCCAAGTGCCAACGACCGTCGTTAGAGTGGCAGTCGTTGGTGGGGAGTTGGTTTCGACTTTGTTAGTGCTGGTCCAGTCTCAGCCTGGTCCTGGTCCTGGTCCTGGTCCTGGTCCTGGTCCAGTGGTTGGTGGAAGTAGGTCTGGACTTGGTTAGTGCTGGTCCAGTCCCAGCCTGGTCCTGGTCCTGGTCCTGGTCCTGGTCCAGTGGTTGGTGGAAGTAGGTCTGGACTTGGTTAGTGCTCTATAGAGTCTTAATGACAGTCGTTGGAGTCAGAGGAGGACGTTTGTGAACAGTTGTTCTTTGAGGTTAGATTGTTGGATCTCCTGGGAAGGGATGAAAGGGCAGCATTGATCTCACACCAGCTAGTTGGTCCAGTCCCAGCCTGGTCCTGGTCCTGGTCCTGGTCCAGTTGCTTTTGACTGAAATTGCTTTGAGGCGAACGACGACCTGGACAATTGAGAACATGCACAGACTCATCAGTATACTGTAATTAAGCCGACCCTGCAGTATCCATACTTTTATTGCTAAGCTAAGAAGAATCTTGGGACCTAAAGGAGTCGTGTGTAGGGTTTAGAGGCATCTAGATCAAACCTGTGTCACCCATAAGTGTCTGAAGAGCCAAAATCAAAACCATCACAGTCCTGACAGTGTCATGACTCCGCCTGCTCACCGCAAAACTGAAAATGAGTCAGAGCTCGGCGCCAAATAAGTGTTAGCCAACGGTGGCGGGCCCCCCCCCATCGTACAGCAGCACGGCCTTAATGGTAATGATGCAGAGGTTGAACCGTAAAATCATCATGAACGCGGAAACTATCCATAGAGACCAAAGCAGTTGTTGCACCAGGCTGTAAACATGTTTGTTTCTGCGGTGAAGACGGACGTTTTAACGCGGGGGGGCGGCAGCCTCCAGTGGCTGATCCATGAACTGCAGTTTTTGGCGCTTTCTTGTTCATTTTCAGATCTAAAATTCTAAATTTGACGATTTTCACGTCTGCAAGTTTTAGACTAAAATAAAAGAAACACATTCTGGTGAAGACGCAGGTTCAGCAGCAGCAGAGATTTGTGTAACGTGTAAAAACACTTACAGTTAATTTACGCTTGTAGAATTAACACGACGACGGCTGAGCGTGCGTTTGCTCAGTGTGCACAAACACAGAAGAGCTCATTCTGCCCTTGGTTTCATGTTTGCATGAGGGAGCTCCTGTTCACACAAACAGCCCTTCACGTGCACTTCACCTCTGCAGGTCATCACCATAATTGTTGTGATGAAAAGAGCACATCCAAGATAAGCAGTCGGGGGGTGGGGGGGTGTATGTTCACACCAGGGTGCAATGGAAACATGTGTGGCCAGCATTATTACTAATTGTGCACATTGCTTCATCCTCCTGAGACTGGAGAGCATCTGAACATGAGTTAGTATAATACTTTAATAGAAATGCTGTGTTTTGACATCGTCCCCTCAGGAATTGATTAGTGTGGACATGACGTAGAGCCGAGCGGACAGTGATCCTGCATCGTCTGCATCCGGATGCTCAATTATAAAGAATAATCTCACTTTGCATGAACACGCAGCGTCTCCGTTAAACGTTCCTGACCACATGTTTCACTCCCAACAGGATCCCAAGGAGCGGCTGGGTTGCCAGGTCCAGACGGGCTACACAGATATCAAGGCACACACTTTTTTCCGCAGTATAGACTGGGACCAGGTAAGAGCAGAGTGAGTGAGGAGATGGGAGAATATCGTGCTGTGATGCCTTTAAATCTGAGTTTTGTTGTGTCCACTTCGACCCTGTGCTGCAGAATATGAGCGTACAGCAACAACACGGGTGTTTGTCGGCAAACTTCAGTGTGAAACAAACATTTTCTTCAACAACAACACAATGAAAAAAGATAATTTAATAAGAACGAATAACTCTTTAGATGCAGATCCCGTTCAGTGACGTCACGTCTGTGCAGTTCTTCTGTCAGGGAACGGTAACGTGCAAAACGCGGAGGATTGGAACCAAAATACAGACACAGACCTCGAGTTTTAACGATTTTCATGAACTTACTTAACAAAAAGGGTGAAAAGAGAACAAGAGGTCAAAACTGGTCACAGGGAATGAGCAGAGGAGGGGGGTACGCTGGGAGACGGGCAACAGGGGCAACCAAACACTAGGAACAGTCACAGGTCGAGAGGGAGACTAGCAACTGGAGCCACAAAACACTAGGAACAGTCGCAAGGAGACGAGCAACAAAACACTAGGAACAGTCACAGGTCGACAGGGAGACGGGCAACAGGAGCAACAAAGCACTAGGAACAGTCACAGGGAGACTACGGGTGATTTAGAGTCATCAATGAACCGAACACCTGCACGTCTTTGGACTGTGGGAGGAAACCGGAGAACCCGGAGAAAACCCACGCAGACACGGGGACAACATGCAAACTCCACACAGAAGGGGATTCAAACCAGGAACCCTCTCGTTGTTAGGCGACAGTGCTAACCACCATGTGGCCATTTGGGCAGATTTGAACACGGTAATTGTACGACGTACATCGGTCAAGAGCAGCCGCACCAACACCCTTCAGAGGAGCTGGTCTCAGTCCAGTGAAAAACAGACTGTGGAGCCTTTAGTGTCACAGCCGTCTGACAGCTGGACCCTAAAGCAGAGGCCGGCAGGTGCGTCAACAATGTTTATTTTAACAAAGGGGCTCCACAAGTGAAAGGCTGACACGGCACGCGGGGGAACGCAACCGCCAGAAGACGCTCAGGCACAGGGCAAACCCAGGAACTCCGGCAGCGAGGCAGCGAGGTACGAAGAACGACAAGACTGAATCAGGGCCAGGAGCAGGTGTTTATACTGAGGTGGTAATTGAATGGCTGCAGGTGTGTCCCGTCAGCCCCGTCAGCCGAGCCCTGCAGGGGGGGGGGGGGGGGGGGGACAAAGAGGCAGGGTTAAAACACCAAGACACAGAACCCTCACATTTAGTCTGTAATGTGTGTAATCGCTCATTCCCAGCACAGATACTTTGAGGTGGAGGGGGATGCTTGTTCCTCTCAGAGTATAATTCATCTCTGCTGGGATCAGGGCGCTGTCGCTCTCTGACAGACGGCTGCTGACAGCTGATCTGGGGTCTGTCACAACTAATGGAACAACAAACACAGAATAAACACTTCACGCCCACGTTTAATGCTGACGACACTTCACGTCTCTCTGACTTCTCTTTGTCAGACCTGATCGTATGGATCCTCTGTACACATCACACAGAACAGCCTCCTGTTACGATCTGAACAGACTCACGAGTGAGTGTGTGCGTTAAAAATGGATGCTGTAGTCAGAGACGCTGCGTGCACACTCCTGCTCTGTGCACACACTCCTGCTCTGTGCACACACTCCCGCTCTGTGCACACACTCCCGCTCTGTGCACACTCCCGCTCTGTGCACACTCCTGCACTGTGCACACTCCCGCTCTGTGCACACTCCCGCTCTGGGCACACTCCCGCTCTGTGCACACTCCCGCTCTGTGCACACTCCCACTCTGTGCACACTCCCACTCTGTGCACACTCCTGCTCTGTGCAGCAACAAGGCAAATAAAGTGAATTCTTAATCACACACACAACTGGAACATTACCGCTGGGTGTGTGTGTGGAGGTAGGACGAGTGAAGCTCGGCTCTGACGCACAACTTTTTTTGACGGACATGAAAGAAGGATAGCACCATGAAATATGAAGCGTCTTCACGTCTGTGTACAGAACCATGTAAGTGATAGAAGTGGACGACGTGACTGAAGCGTCTGTTCAATGCGCCTTATATATGGAAAAAGTTTCAGAATAAGACATTCATTGAAGGTGCCCCGTATAGTGTGGTGCGCTTTATAGTGCGGAAAATACGGTACTGAAAAATAATCTAGAGTAAAGCCCCTAAGGGCGCACTCACACTGTCCTTCCGTACCGCACCAAAACAGGTTTTTCAGCTAAAGCCTGGTTCCTTTGACCAGTGTGAGTGCAACCGCTCCGTGCATAACTGCGGCACGCTTGCCGTCCACGGCCCGTTTGGGAGAGGTGGGCTTTAGTAAAGCTCGTTTGCACGTGCACGAGCGTGCGCACGTGTACGAGCACGAGGCCTACGGCGGTTCTGAGGTCATTTCCTGTGCGCCTGTTGGGACGTAGAAAAAAGAAGGAGGGACCATGCGCGGACATTTCAAACAATGGCGGTGAAAGGTTCACGTTGGTGTGATGCGGAGGTGGAGTGTTTACTGCAGATTTGGTCGATGAAAAGATTCAAAAACAGTCGACAAGACGCACAAAAACTCCGAGGTCTACGGAAAGATCTGGAAACAAAGCCACGCATCGCCATGACGTCATCAATGCGTGTAACGTGTTACGGCGTGATGACGTATAGGCAGCAAGAAGCATTCTCCGAGGCCCAGGTAGTGTGAGTACAAACGGGCCTGGAGGGGGGGACAAGGACCCTAAAGCACGGTGCACGGGACGGAGGCACAGTGTCAGTGCGCCCTAAATTCTGAACTCTACGCTAAAGCAAGTGCATGTTTCCAGTTTACAGTGACGATAAAAGCAGCAATAACATGTGACTTCATGAGCACATTAAGCTAATTAGAGAGGAATTAAGGCCATTTCTCAGTCCTCATTATTGCCGCGTCTCTCCTGGGACAATTAGGTGGGGTGGCAGGTAGCACGGAGCACAAAAGAGGAGGAAAACAATCGTCAAGAGTGTGTTAATGAGTGCTGCCACCGCGCCTGTGAAGTGCACACCAAAGGGAAAGTGGGGAAAGATATCAAAGCGCAGAGGAATCCTGAGCCGAGCGACAAAGCTCCCGTGTAGCGCCGAGCAAAAACAAGTTGACAAAGCTGTGAGAGGAGGAGAAGCGACGCTCTCTGCCCTCAAACGAGCAGCTGTCTCCAGCCCTGACAGGCCTGGCACACTGCTGCTGTTGTTACTACGGATTAATATTTATCAGACGGCTCCTGAGGGAGCGCGGAGGCTTCTCTCTGAAGAGATGACACGTTTGAATATCATTTACCTGCTGTCCTCTTTTATGCCCTCGCCAAATCCACAGCTCCTCGCTGCCAGAGAAGTGTCACGTCGAGCGCTGAGGAGAAACGTGTCATTTTGAAACGCGTGCAGACGGATTTCACTGTTTCACTGTTGTCGTTGACACTGGGATCACTTTTAGGCAGGAAACCAGATACCCGACCCCTGTGCTAAATATTTTTAGAATTTTGCTCTGACGTGTGCGGCGCCCGTCCAGATGGCCAGGATCGAGGCTTGTAGCGTTGGGGCGTGCCCGTTCGGTTGGTCCCCAGGAAGTGTTCTCGAGACTCTGCACTTCTTTAGGTCCTCAGAAAAGGTGCAAGCACAGGTGCGAGGTGGAGGGGGGGTGCGAGGTGGAGGGCGGTGCGAGGTCCCAGGGTCCTGATGTGGGAGGTGGAGTCACCGAGGAGTGCGTGGATGCAGATGGCGTGATGTGAGGTCCGCTGTAGGGGAATGGTGATGCAGGGAGAGAGCTCCGGGGAGCAGGCAGGTCCACAGGCAGGTCCACAGGCAGGTCCACAGGCAGGTCCACAGGCGGGTCCACAGGCAGGTCCACAGGCAGGTCCAGAGGCAGGTCCACAGGCTGGTCCACAGGCAGGTCCACAGGCAGGTCCACAGGCAGGTCCAGAGGCAGGTCCACAGGCAGGCAGGTCCACAGGCAGGCAGGTCCACAGGCGGGTCCACAGGCAGGCAGGTCCACAGGCGGGTCCACAGGCAGGTCCACAGGCAGGCAGGTCCACAGGCAGGTCCACAGGCAGGTCCACAGGCAGGCAGGTCCACAGGCAGGTCCACAGGCAGGCAGGGAGGAAGCAACGCTCACGGACGAAATGATCTGGTGATGAGCAGGAGAGAAACCAGTGGCTTTATGGGAGACTTGGTTGTAGAGTGAGTTCACCTGCTTCACCTGTGGAGCAGAGGCCACGCACACACACACACACACACACACACACACACACAGCACAGACAGGAGGAAGAACACAGACAGGGACACAACAACACACACAGAAGGAAAACTCAGGGCTGCCGTGGTGGAGTCAGGACAGATTGTCCAGTTTACCGGAGGAGAAGCGGGTAAAGGAGCCCAGTGCGTGGCCTTTTACGTGACGTAGGGTTACTGTAGACCTCATTAGGCCTCAGCTCCATCCATGCTCCAACTCTTTGGCCGTGGTCGGATCATCCTGGCGTTACAGGCGGAGTCGGGCGTGTTCACTCTGTATCTGCACATATTTCACTTCCAAAACCCAGACGGTGACGTGCAGCACTGAAGGCACGCGGCCCCTGATGATTAACTCTTCGTTCTTACGGAGACGTGCTCCTGTGCCGCAGCGGAAGACGGCGCACGGAGAGTGAAAGAGTGTGTGTGTGTGTGATTAAGTGATACAGTGTGTGATGCACGGCTTCACATCTGTTGACTATGGTGAGTCTGCAGTCACATTAACGACTGCCTCAGAGCAGGCTGATCGTCACACACACACACACACACACGCACACACACACACACACACACACACACACACTCTCTGACAGGTGCTGTGATCTGAGAACCCATGGATCGCCTGTATAGTCCTGGCGCTCAGTTACCTCTTTCATGTGCCCCTCTGGCCTCAGGGGCACTTACCGTGTGTGTGTGTGTGTGTGTGTGTGTGTGTGTGTGTGTGTGTGTGTGTGTGTGTGTGTGTGTGAAGGTGCTGGGCTCGTTCCTAGCCTTCAGTGTGCTTCATTACCACCACACAGAGTTCCAGCCTGCCCAACAACACATCAGAGAGACTGGGGAAAGTAGGAGGAGAGCGATGTGGAAAGATGAAAGAATTGACAATGAGACAGAGACGAACGGAGAGGAGAGAGAGGGAGACAGGATGTGAGGGGGTGAAGCTGACAGAAGAGTGTAGGTAGGCGCTGCAAAAGCTAAAAAACAAGAAATTCGAAAAGAGAGAGAGAGAGAGAGAGAGAGAGAGAGGGAGCCAATTTGACGGAGAGAGGTAAAAACAGAGAAAGTGAGTTTTTGTGTTTGTTTGTTTGAAGCTGTTCCAACAAAAAGCACTTTGAACCAATAACACTAATGAAGCACAGAGAGGGCTGCAAACACCAGCAGGAGTCACACACACACACACACATGCACACACACATGCACACACACACACACACACACACACACACACACACACGCGCACACAAGATGAGCAAGAAGTGGAACTGGAAAAGCAAGTAGTTATGGTTTAATAGATTCCTCAACAGTGTTCATGTCGTTGTGCGTTCGGATTTTCCGTTGTTATGGTTAAAACTCCGCATTCAGAGCGTTAAACGCAGTAAACAGCTGTTGTTTTGTCCTGAGCAGAGACTGAAGCACTCTCCCTCTGTGTGTGTGTCTGAATCTGTGCTTCTCGGTGTTGATCGCTCGTCCGATCACGACATGTCGGTACAACGTTCTGTGAGAGCTGTGTGGAGACAATCCCAGCCCCTTTCACACAGCCTGTTCTTTGAGGGGCTGTAACCCACCTTAGTTACGCCCCACGTCTGCGTGAAAGGCACGGAGACAGAGTGTGTGTGTGTGTCTGAATCTGTGTTTCTCGGTGTTGATCGCCCGTCCGATCACGACATGTTGGTATAACGTTCTGTGAGAGCTGTGTGGAGACAATCCCAGCCGACGACTAAAGCCCCTTTCACACAGCCTGTTCTTTGAGGGGCTGTAACCCACCTCTGTCACGCCCCACGTCTGCATGAAAGGCATGGAGACGGGGTGTGTGTGTGTGTGTGTGTGTGTCTGAATCTGTGTTTCTCGGTGTTGATCGCCCGTCCGATCACGACGTGTTGCTATAACGGTCTGTGAGAGCTGTGTGGAGACAATCCCAGCCCACGACTAAAGCCCCTTTCACACAGCCTGTTCTTTGAGGGGCTGTAACTCACCTTTGTTACGCCCCACGTCTGCGTGAAAGGCATGGAGACAGAGTGTGTGTGTGTGTGTGTGTGTGTATGTGTGTGTGTGTGTGTGTGTGTGTGTGTGTGTGTGTGTGTGTGTGTGTGTGTGAACGGGAAAGCCGACAGGACACAAGGACACGCAGTCGTTTAAAGTTGAGTTTCTTTGAAAACAGGGACAGTGCACATTAATAACATTACTGTAAATGCATTTAATCAAGAACGCCTTCTCTCCACACTCAGACTGTGTTTATAAATATATAAATATATAAATATCTATATGTGACTGGCTTCATTTAGTGTTTGACGTGACTGAAGGCTGAACATCAGCCCCTGGATCCCGGTGGTTTCTCCCTCAGCAGCGTCTTTAAACGCGTCTCTCCGTAGATTGAGGAAACATCCAAAGGCACCGCGGAGAGCTCACCGTGTACCTGCGCTCTGCCTTCATCCTGTTCTCAGAAAATGTCCTCAGCGCACATTTTAACAGACTGAAGGGCTGAAGTGAAACCATGGAAACGTACCAGACCAAAAACTCTCGTGGCTGAATCACCGGGGCACAATTACTCCGCTGCCTCAGCCTCCTCCCTGCTGTTGCTTCTCTCCATTTTCAGTCCCGTCTGTGTTTCAACGGAGAAATGCAGCAACAAGGCGGCCGTCTTTCGATCCGACCATACGGAAGAGCCGGTGTTCAAACCTGCCCGATGTGCTGTGCATCACACAGCATCAGGGTCTGTTCACTCAGCTCTAATGTGCACGCTTCCTTTTTATGGTTTTCAGACACAGTCGACTGCAATTTTGATCCAACACCAATTAAAACACTCAACTTTGTCTTATCATTGGACTGTGGCTCAGTGGAAGAGTGGGTCATCCTCCATTTGAGAGGTCGGCAGTTCAATCCCTACCTCCCCTGGTCCACATGATGAAGTGTCCTTGGTTTTCAGACACAGTCAGCTACGATTTTGATCCAACACCAATTAAAACACTTAACATGGAATTAGGGATGTTAATGATTAACTGATCAGCCATTGACCGACAAGAAAAGGATTTGTGATTGGTTAATACTGGGCGACTGTGGCTCAGTGTCAGAGTGGGTTGTCCTCCGTTCGAGAGATCGGCAGTTCAATCCCCACCTAGCCCGGTCCACGTCTCAAAGTGTCCTTGGGCAAGACACTGAACCCCGGATTGTTCCTTGTGCTGCTCATGGGTGTGTAACTGTGGTGTGAGTGGTTAGATTATATAAGTATAAGTCCATTTACTCAGTTAAAAATACATTCAACAGTTTATTTTAGTTTTTTAAAACAGGAAGAAATAGAAACATGAATACAAGTCATGTTAGGACATTTCAACCGCACCAGTCTTTCAGTGGAGAGTCTTATTGGAGAGCTTAGCACAGCCCGAGTATCATTACTGAAACCAAATAAGCAGACGTTAAAGAAAAGGACGAGACAATAAATGAGTTGGTGGGTTTACAGACGTCACCAGGACTGTGATGTTTGAGTAAATGGAGAAATCCCAGTCAGCTCCGTGTTGTTTCATAAGGACGTGTTCACATGATGGTGTTCGGTGGTGGAACAGGGTCATCTGGTGCTGTTTTCACGCGGGGTGGGGCCCCCGAAGCTCCGTCCTTACCTACGCCCCTGCACAGGAAATACGGTTTAAAGTGAAATGAAAGACAGACGAGCAGAGTTTGACTTTCTTTGAATAATGATGAAGTAATTCTACGTATCACATACAACAACTGAGGATTTCCTGCAGCTGTGAAGCAGCGACCGTTCCCGTGACCTTTAGTTTAGTGTAAGGCTCCGTCTCCTCAAGGTATCATGAGTAGCGATGTCCGATATTATCGGCCGATATTGAGCTAAATATGTAATATCGGGAATTATCGGTATCAGGTTTTAACAGCCGATGTTTGTTCTGTAGGCTTCAGCATTTCCGAGTGTACCTGAATGCAACACGGGACGTTTACAGGCGCGTGCTTGATGACGTATAACAACAACAACACGCTAGACTCGTAGGTTGCTAACCGTGGCTAACAAGCTTCAGCTCGCCCGGTGCATGAGATGCTCGAGGTTTGGAAGTATTTCCAAGTGTCACCTGCACAGTAACACAGTGTCACAGTAACAGCAGATATCGGTATCAGAAATTAAGGGTTGGACAATATCAGAATATCGGATATCGGCAGAAAAGCCAATATCGAGCATCCCTAATCATGAGGCTTTTGTTTTGTGCTGTTTGGATCAAAGCAGGGAACGAGCAGTGTTCAATCAATGAGCTGATGTGTGTTCCTTCACGGTCTCGTGCAAACTGTCGTTACACGCGACACATTTTAACCATGCGTCTGTTTGTTTTTCCTCAGCTGGACAAGAAAGAGATGACGCCGCCCTTCAAACCTCAAATCACGGACGACTACGGCCTCGAGAACTTCGACACGCAGTTTACCAACGAACCAGTGCAGCTAACGCCCGATGACGAGTACGTACCGCCTCCTCCTGCACTCACAGCACTGCTCCAGTGGAACCGTAGTTACGTTAAAGTCGACCTCACGGGGAGGGTTTAAAGAGTGTGCGGGGGAAACTGAAGGTCTGTCTGCAGGGACTTGACGTTCGCCTCAGGACACGTCTGTTGTGTCTTTGTTAGGAGACGTTTGGAGTCACTGCATGACGGTAACCTGACAGCAGGGAAGGATGTTTCAGGTCTCTGTGATGTTGACAGTAAAGTGAAATGTGTAAATCAGTAACTAGCTGGAAAATAAGCGTACAGCTTTACAGCAACTTTTAATTCCTCTCACTTCTTGTGTAGGAAATGAACCAGAAGCCTTTTGTGTAGATTATATACGTTCCAATCACATCGCACCTTTACTTTTTAGGAGGATTAAAAAACAAGGACACGACAGTTTGTTAATCTGAACAAAGACATTAAGGCTGCACTCCCACTGTGCCTCCGTGCCGTGCCCCAGCACGTGTCACGGCTAAAGTCTGGTTCCTTTGACCAGTGTGAGTGCAACCGTACCGCGTCTAGGAGCGGCTCGCTTGCCGTCCACGGCCCGTTTGGGAGAGGTGGGCTTTAGTAAAGCACGTTTGCACGTGTACGAGCACGAGCGTGCGCACGTGTACGAGCACGAGGCCTACGGCGGTTCTGAGGTCATTTCCTGTGCGCCTGTTGGGACGTAGAAAAAAGAAGGAGGGACCATGCGCGGACATTTCAAACAATGGCGGTGAAAGGTTCACGTTGGTGTGATGCGGAGGTGGAGTGTTTACTGCAGATTTGGTCGATGAAAAGATTCAAAAACAGTCGACAAGACGCACAAAAACTCCGAGGTCTACGGAAAGATCTGGAAACAAAGCCACGCATCGCCATGACGTCATCAATGCGTGTGACGTGTTACGGCGTGATGACGTATAGGCAGCAAGAAGCATTCTCCGAGGCCCAGGTAGTGTGAGTACAAACGGGCCTGGAGGGGGGGACAAGGACCCTAAAGCACGGGGCACGGGACGGAGGCACAGTGGGAGGGTGCCCTGAGTCTCAACAGTCTGTGATGGGGAGAGGGGGGGTCGTCCCGGTACGGTGCGGTCAATGAGACGTTCAGTGAGCATCTGGCCCTACTCTCATGCGCAGAACGCTAAAACTGGTAAATGGGCGCCGCCAAAAGAGCCAATGGGAAAAGTCTGAAAGGTCGAGGAAGCACACAACACGAGAGCACGTGCTGCTGCTGCACGGTGTAACGTGCTGGAGCGCCGCTGTTCTGAGACCTGTCCGCTGACCATCTCTACCTCCTATCAGCGTTCACTTCAGACTGTGAGATAAAGCAAAATTAGGATTGAATCCAAACATAAATAAGAGCCATTCAAGCTGTCAGGCGTCGATGTAATCAGACGCCGTTCTGACTGTACATCATTGAGCTGTACTGTCTGACAGGGCGCGGAGCAACGCGGGCTCCCAGTGTTAATTGGAGCCTTATTAAATGCCCATCATGCACCGTGCCCGTGACACATTTCTTTGGGTAGCTGCCGCGGCTCTCCCTCGGTTTGAAGGTGCCGTACACCTCCGCTGCTCTCTAGACAGTGAACTTCAAACCGGTGTCGGAGCGGGTGCGCCTCGCAGCTCATTAAGGGGCTGCAGCGAGACGGCTCTGAAGCTCATCCCGGCTCATTTGTGACAGCGTTTGACGACAGGAGGCCGTGACTGACTTTTTAGGCAGGCAATTGTGGAAGTGCTTGGCGTGGTGCGGCGCGGGGAGGAGGGGGATGAGAGGGAGAGCGGGGCGGAGAGCACACTGCCAGTTCAGTAGTGGAGATATCAGCCTGGCATCAAACACGGCGGCACATCAAAAGAAGACGCATGCCTCCTCCCTGCGTCTCGCACTTTATCTCCCTACCCCTTTCTCTTCCCTCTGTTACCAAGGAGAGGGGCTGATGTCGCCCACTCCTGCTCCAGGAGGGGCTGACGCAAAAAGCTCCCCCGTCTCCCCTCTCTCCCACTCGTGACGGGCTTGGCACAGGAAGAAAGAGGAGCGAGAGCCGTGCGAGGGGGGAGACGGGTAAACCCTCCGTGTTAGAGATTTACATTGTGACATTAAGAGCCAGATTTGCTGGGGGGCCTTGCCAGCACGCTGAGGGGGTGGGGGTGGGGGGCTTTAGTCTCCTGTGCCAGCTCCTTGTCTTATAAAATGGCCGTCTCAGCCGGTGCCCAGAGAAGCCCACGCTCTGCTCTCTGCAGCCTCGTGAACACGGGGGCTCGGACCACAGCGCTGCTCTGCTCTGTCGTGTGAACCTGAGGCTCCTCCCACTGATTCATCGCATCGTTTATTATTTCTTACCTTCATTTCTTTCTTTTCCGGTAATCACATCGATCACTGTTGGAGCCTGGTCGTTAGAGCTCGATGCATATCAAGCGTCAGGGCCGGGCAAAGATATTTTATTATCTTTAGCATCGTGAGGGAATCATATACGGGGGTACACACGTTACATACGTTCTCTAAATTGACACAACAAGCAGATTAACTCAAACTTCTAAGAGCATTTCATCTTCAGCCTATTATCCGGGGTCACAGGGGTTTAGCTTTAGCAGGGACCCCAAACTTCCCTTTCCCGGGCCACATTAACCAGCTCTAACTGGGGGATCCTGAGGCGTTCCCAGGCCAGTGTGGAGATCTAATCTCTCCACCTGGTCCTGGGTCTTCCCCGAGGCCTCCTCCCAGCTGGACGTGCCTGGAACACCTCCCTAGGGAGGCGCCCAGGGTTCATCCTTACCAGATGATCCTGAACCACCTCAACTGGCTCCTTTCAACACAAAGGAGCAGCGGCTCTACTCCGAGTTCCTCACGGATGCTGAACTTCTCCCCCTCTCTCTAAGGGAGACTCCAGACCCCCTCCTGAGGAAACCCAGTTCACACGCTTGGACCTGGACCTGGTTCTTTGGGTCCTGACCTGGACCTGGTTCTTTGGGTCCTGACCTGGACCTGGTTCTTTGGGTCCTGACCTGGACCTGGTTCTTTGGGTCCTGACCCAGCTTTCAGGACCACAGGTGAGGGTAGGAACCAGGACTGAGGGTAGATCCAGAGCTTTGCCTTCCTCAGCTCTCTTTTCGTCACAACGGTGCGGTAGAGCGACTGCAGCTCCGCCCCCGCTGCTCCGATTCTCCGGCCAAACTCACGCTCCATCGTCCCCTCACTCGTGAACAAGATCCGAAGATTCACATTAAATCATCAACATGATATAAAAATGTATGTCGTATATGTTTTTCTATATAGTTTCTATATAGTTTCTATAGACGGATATACGGGAGGGAGGGACAGTGGGAGGGCGCCCTCAGTGTAACAGCACAGGACACTCTTCAGGCCGGCTCTCCAGTGACTGATCCATCAGGCACTTGTTCACAGCGTTAGCCACGTGGCTACTGCTAGCAACAACAGTTGGGAGAGGGTGCAGTGCAGTCCGCATGTGGAAGTGTCCTTGGGCGTGACACTGACCCCCTAAATGCTCCCTGTGCTGCACATGGGTGTGTGCATGTGGCGTGCATGGTTAGATTAGATCTCCCTCTTCCTCCGTCCTCCTTTCTTCTGCTGTTAGCGTTCAAGTGTCCACACTTTTATCATCGTTTACGCTAACGTTAGCTCGTGATAGCTTTCCTAGGCTGCTTTGATGCTCTCCGGTTAGCTGTGATGCTACGATATATGTCTAGGGCTTTTATTGTGAAAGGTCCTCCTTCTCTCCTCACTCCTCTCCTCTCCTCTTCCTCTTCTCCCTCCCTCCTCCTCTCCTTTTCCTCCTCCCCTCTTCCTCCTCTCCCTCCCTCCTCCTCTCCTCTTCCTCCTTTCCCTCCCTCCTCCTCCCCTCTCTCTCCTCTCCCTCCCTCCTCCTCTCCCTCCCTCCTCCTCTCCTCTCCTCTTCCTCCTCTCCCTCCCTTCTCCCCTCTCTCTCCTCTTCCTCCTCTCCTCTCCCTCCTCCTCCCCTCTTCCTCCTCTCCCTCCCTCCTCCTCACCTCTTCCTCGTGCATCTGGTAACGCTTTAAAGGAAAGAAGGAAACATCTTGGATCCTTGAACACTGTTTGTTTTGGTCTCCTCCCAAACCCTCTCTCTCTCTCTCTCTCTCTCTCTCTCTCTCTCTCTCTCTCTCTCTCTCTCTCCCTCTCTCTCTCTCTCTCTCTCTCTCTCTCTCTCTCCCCTCTCTCTCTCTCTCTCCCTCTCTCTCTCTCTCTCTCTCTCCCTCTCTCTCTCTCTCTCTCTCTCCCTCTCTCTCTCTCTCTCTCTCTCTCTCCCTCTCTCTCTCTCTCTCTCTCCCTCTCTCTCTCTCTCTCCCTCTCTCTCTCCCTCTCTCTCTCCCTCTCCCTCTCTCTCTCTCCCTCTCTCTCTCTCCCTCTCTCTCCCTCTCTCTCTCTCTCTCTCTCTCTCTCTCTCTCTCTCTCGCTCTTTGTGGTTATTCTCTCCGTCCATCTGTTCTCTCAGAAACTCAGAAATAGAAAAACAGCCTTTATCTAAACGCAGGTTTTGTTTTGGTGGTTGACCCCCCCCCCCACCTGGTACACGGGGGGGGGGGGGGAACGCACCTATTGTTTTAACTTCAAAGTGTCTGAAGGAGCAAGAGGCCTCATCTTTGGGCTTCAGTTCCTCATCTCTGCATCATCACCACACACACACACACACACACACACACACACACACACACACACACACACACACACACACACACACACACACACACACACACACACACACACACACACACAGATGGGTAAACAGCCTGTTGCTGGTTGTGGGGTCACGCTCCGTGTACCTGTGATTATGTCTTTGTTAGCGGAGGCGACGCACGCGGGAAACAAAGACGCTCGAGTTCCTCCGCGGATTCGTCTCCACACACGTTCTTTCTGTCCGTCTCACTTAAATCACGCAGTAAGAGACAAATTCAGTCGTTAAATACGGAGACAATTGTTTTTCTGTAACAACTATTAAGGTAGAAATCCAGCAGAGTCGCTTACCTAATTTCCCCTCGGGGATAAATAAAGTTATCTATCTATCTAACAGCCGGACGTGGCTAACAGTGGTTAGCTCGGGGCAGCACGGTGAAGGCATTCAAAGGTCTTTTTTAACCACTAATGCTGCTGAAAATAACAGCAAACCTCTGCAGCAGCATGAGAAGAGTCCCTACACACAACATAGCAGCAATAGATGCAAAATGACTAAAAATAGACGCGAAATGAGTCAAAATAGATGCAAAAATGACTAAAAATAGATGCAAAATGAGTTAAAACAGATGCAAAATGACTAAAAATAGATGCAAAATGAGTGAAAATAGATGCAAAATGACTAAAATTAGATGCGAAATGAGTCAAAACAGATGCAAAATGAGTCAAAACAGATGCAAAATGAGTCTAAAGCTGAGCGAGTGGATTCAAAGCGTGGGGTAACGTTTGGAGACTCTTGGTTCAGAGCGTGGTCCAGATCTGCGTCGGTGATCTTGTGCTCAGGGTTCGTGATGAACAGCCCCTTTAACCTCCTCCCTCTGTCTCCTTCTCCTCAGGGACGTCATCAAGAGAATAGACCAGTCGGAGTTTGAGGGCTTCGAGTACATCAACCCTCTGCTGCTGTCCGCGGAAGAGTCCGTATGAAGGGGAGACCGGCTTCCTGCTTCGCCCACCTACTGTCTGTCCGCGCTGCAGCCTCAGCCAAAGGCCACTCTCCAGCCGACTCCCACAGGCGGGGAGGAGCAAAGGACACCAGGGAGGACTGAGTCGCCTCCGGACCTTGTCAGCGAGGCAGACTGGAGACGGGGAACGTTTCCTCCCTGGACCGTTGGGGTCGTTTTGTTGGGAACTCTTCTTTTCTTGGCTTCTCCGAGGAAAACACAGACACTGGACTTCAAGAGCATTCCCTGTCGTTACGTCGTCTTCCCCTTTTCTTTTCCTCCCACGGCTCCGTTCCTCTCCCGTCCTCGTGTCCGTCCTCATGTCCCTCCTCATGTCCGTCCCCGTGTCCGTCCCCGTGTCCGTCCTCATGTCCGTCCCCGTGTCCGTCCTCGTGTCAAAGCACGGCCGAGCTGTTTGATTCTGTGCCTGCCGTCATGAACACGCGTCCGCCCGTCTCACATCCATCCCTGGGTAAATATGACAGTTCTGCGGAAGAACTTGAGATTTTACGTGCACTTTGTTTTGTTTTTTATCTTGTAGGGGGGGGGGGAGGGGGCGGGCGGGTCGGGGGGGGGGGGGGGGGGTCTTACACAAAACAAGAATGTACAATGACAAAGGACAAACATAAGTTATTATTGTGTATTATAATGTAGGTAGTGAATCCAGAGGTGACGACACGAGTGGCACATTTTCACCGTAACCACCAACATTTGCTTTTGTTATGGTTTCATGGGGGAGGGGGGGGGTGATGGTGGGGGGGGGTTACTGGGAGACAACCTTTGATTTAAGAAGTGCCTCAAAGATCGTATTAGCTACCGTGTCTCTGATTGCACTCGTCTCTTATTGAACGTTTCTTCGCCCGTCCCGCTTCAGGAGGAAGGTGAAGACCGACTGTAACCATGACGACGCTCCCGACAGGGGCGTGTCCAGACCATTCAAATTTAAAGTGGCGTCAATATTTTTGGAGCACAGCAGCCTAACCACAGTCCTGACACATGACTGAGGCTTTTTATTTTTCCCTGAGTCACAGAATCAGCATTGAACCGATGATTTAGGGTCTAAATCCACAACAGTAGCATCCAAGCTAACGCGGCTAACGCGGCTAACGCGGCTGCAGCTGGAGGCAGCGAGGGACGAAATGCTAACGTGTAAAGCTACATGTTGCTAAATGACCGTTGAGATATGTCACAGGGCGACACGGTGATGTGGTGGTTAGCACTGTCGCCTCACAGCGAGAGGGTACCTGGTTTGAATCCCGGCTGGGGCCCTTCTGTGTGGAGTTTGCATGTTGTCCCCGTGTCTGCGTGGGTTTTCTCCGGGTTCTCCGGTTTCCTCCCACAGTCCAAAGACGTGCACGCGTTCATTGATGACATGACATGAATGTTTGTCTGTCTCTGTTCGTCTCTATGTGTCCTGCGATAAACTGGCGTCCTGTCCAGGGTGGACCCCGCCTCACGCCCGATGTCAGCTGGGATCGGCTCCAGCCCTCCGCGTCCCTGACAGGGACAAGCGGTTGAAGATGAATGAATGAATGAACAGTCTGCACCCCTACAGTCGTGTGTTAGCGACGACACCCAGTGATGAGGCGTCTTTAGAAACCGACGAGTTCAAGTCATCGGTTGAAAAACAAAGCGGTGCATCGGTTTCGGCCTCCGCGGTGTGTTCAGGCTCAGGTCCTTCTGCACCAGCTGCCACCGCGTGACCACCTGCAGCCGCTCGAGAGAACGATCACGTGACCGGTCGGTTGTGCCGTCTTGGGCTGAGTGTGTTCCCGTCTGTGGCTTTACACGGTGCAGCTGAAACTCTCTGTTCCTTTGGTTAAAGAAGTCTTTGTGAAGTCTTTAATGATGTTTAAAGTAACGGTGAATGCTGTAGGTCTTTGCAGATCTCCGTGCACCGGTGACGTAGTGAGCAGGTGAAGGGCCGACAGCAGAGACTCAGACTTACGTTGTCTGAAAAGCACAGGACCCGGACTCCAGAGCAGGAAAAGGAACCCTTTCACGTCACACTCGTACGTTTAAACACACGTGTTCGTCACATGGACACGAACAAAATGCTTCTCTGTTGGTTTTAAAGCCGGTACTTCAAACAGACGTCTGTCGGCATTTCGTCACTTTAGATTGAAGTGATTGTTCCGCGTAGTCCTCGTACAGTCAGTTAAGTCACATTTTAAACACTTAAGAGCTTCAACTTGATTTAATAACTCAAAAACAATTGGTAGAGTATCGATTACTCGTTATTTCACCTTCCAATAGGTTTCATACTGAATTGTACAACATGACCGTGACCATGCAGAGTGCACACGCCAAGGAACACGCCAACACATCTGCGTGTGTGGACAGAACTATGTGCGTCTGTGGCCTCCTCAGTATCAGGTATAGACCTGTAGCGGGGAATATTTGGGTAAATCATGATAAAAGTCCCAGTCTGCAACATTTGTTTGATTGTATTCACCGAAGCCGACGCTCTGCTCCGACAGAACGACATGAATTCACGTTTTTAGAAAGAAAAAACGCGTCTCTACGTGCACGTAGAACCTGCTGTTTGTTTTGCGAATACTCCACCGCGCCCGTATCATCCTGTCCACTCAGCACAGGTCACAGTTCGTGCTCACGCCACAGACCACATGCACATGCCTCAAGCTAGCATACGCTAAATGACGTTAGCAGTTGCTATCTGTGAGTAAGTTAGCCAGGCTACCTCCAGGTAGCGTTCACTCCATGCTGTTTAGCGATGAGAGAAGACAGGATATGGTGCACGTGCACTGACGAGCACTCGATGGGAGGGAGGGAGAAGCTCGGATGTTGAGGGGGAGGAGCTTGATGGGAGAGAGGGAGGGGCTCTGTGGGAGAGGCGTGAGAGTTGCAGACTGCAGCTCTAAGTCCTAGTGTGGTCTCGTCCTGCTCACGATGGGTGACGTTAAATTAAACGTCTTCTTACCGACTGAAATGTATCAAACACTGACGATCGAACACGTCAAATATCAAACGTTAGCATCAAATGCTTGATCGTCACAAATGTCTCGATGTGAACCAGGAAACCACAAAGGGTTGATATTGAACACGTGCACTCGGAGCTTAAAAGACGGTTTCTACGCCTCAAACTGAAGAATCGACAGGAAGTAGTGTTTTGGTGTTGCTGTTGAGTCTTGAGTGTCGTGTTAGCATCAAGTTTGGGCCGTTTGGATGAATGAGGAAGTCTCTGGGTGTGTTTGTAACCTGCAGCCGATGGTGCAGCAGTTGGCCCGTGTAAAGCCGCCCCGACACGCGCTCCGCCCTCTCTAACACCAGCGGTTCGGGGGCTCGGCCCGCCTGCACTCTTATAATCCATCAAATCTGAAACGTCTCTTCCCCAGCTGCTGATGACAGGAGTTCATTTGCATACAGTGAAGTTTTAAAACCGTTTTGAGTTCAGGCAACTTCACACTTTGCCTCCTTTTCACACAGAAAGCAACACGTTTGCAACCAAACAGGAGCGCGATGCCGCTAGAAGGCCGGGATCGAACCGAACGCTTCTGTGAAGATCCCCCACAAGCGCGGATTAAAGCCGCAGACGGGAGGAACTCCTCGTGAGCGTCGTGTCGGTCTCTGAGTCTGTGCTCCTCCCGGGAGAAGAGCTTCCTATTGGCTGAGGTTAAATTGATGCGATCTGACCCGTGCTAATGTGAAAACGGCGTAACAGGATTAATTAGCTGCTCCGGAGTCAAACGCTCTCATTTAGCTGCAGGGCAGGAAGGGAAGCGACAGAGAGGGGAGATAATGAAACAGCTCCACAGTCACTGATTAGTTCACAACAACACACACACACACACACACACACGCAGACACACTGGTGACATGGCAAGAAGCTAGAAACCACCTCAACACTGGAGGACGCTTCCTCCTCGAACCCCCAAACTCCGTCTCATCTGCTGCAGTTTGATGAACGCCACGTTCTGTCGCTCTGCACACATTGATGCGTACGATGCGTACGCGGTTTGTTTTTGTACCGAGGGACCAACGGAGGAACCGGGAGTCCTTGACACCACTTCACAGAACAGCGGGAGCCACTCAAACACGTCAGAGCAGGAGAAAGTGTGTGTGAACGTGAACACACACACTCGTCCAGTGTTTCTGTTCTGGTGGGAAACGCTTCGTTCTGCTTCACTGCATCTTTGTAAATATGTGTAATTATTAAAAATGATACTGGTTTTCCGTGAACCGAGTCCTGGTTTGTGCAGACGCTACAGTTTCGTGTGTGTGTGTGTGTATGTGCGTGTGCGTGTGTGTGGGATTTAAACGTTAAGTATATGTTCGATCACCTGAGGATTTAATGCATTGGTCATGAACAGGTGATGTCATAGTCTGTGGTACCTATGGTCCGTCCGTGCGTGTGTGTGTGTGTGTGTGTGTGTGCGTGTGTGTGTGTGTGCGTGTGTGTGTGCGTGTGTGTGTGTGTGTGTGTGTGTGTGTGTGTGTGCGTGTGTGTGTGTGTGTGCGTGCGTGAGTGTGTGAGATTTAACGTTATGTTTGTTTGATCACCTGAGGATTTAATGCATTGGTCACGAACAGGTGTGTCATAGTCTGTGGTACCTATGGTCCGTCCGTGTGTGTGTGTGTGTGTGCGCGTGTGCGCGCGTGTGTGTGTGCGTGCTTTCATCTTTTTCTTCATTTACAAAGACTTTTTTTGACTTTCTATAACAAATGATGCCATGACTGACTTAGTCCGGCTGTCCTGTGACTGACTGAAGCAGTTTTCAACAGGTTTAAATTTGACTTTTTACTTTTTTAACAAACTGTATTTGACTTTTTGTGGCGTTTACTTATGGACACACTTGTGGCTCATCTTCTGTGGACCACGGTGTCAACACAGACCACGATGAGCAGAAGGAACTTAATAGTTCTTGTTGTTTTTCCGGGGACTTGAAATCCTTCAGAACCCTTTTCGGGCGCCCTCCCACTGTGCCTCCGTCCCGTGCCCCAGCACGTTCCACGGCTAAAGTCTGGTTCCTTTGACCAGTGTGAGTGCAACCGTACCACGTCTAGGAGCGTGTGATGTGTGACGTGTTACGGCGTGATGACGTATAGGCAGCAAGAAGCATTCTCCGAGGCCCAGGTAGTGTGAGTACAAACAGGCCTGGAGGGGGGGACAAGGACCCTAAAGCACGGGACGCGGGACGCACGCACAGTGGGAGGGCGCCCTGAGTCTGTAATGGGGCAAATACCTGCAAAATTCCCACCTAAAATAATACAAATGATGTGTGAATGCAGTGAATCACACAAGACACAAACTCTGTCAAAGACTCATTTTAACTTAAATCATTCATAGAGAATTTATTCAGATGATAACAAACGTGTCGAACATACAGAGTTATGGTGAGAGCAGCTTTGTGAGGAGCACGGTGCTGATTTCAGTTCCTCTTGACCGGCTCGAACCAAAGGCATCAGGGGATCGAGTGCACGGGCTCAGGTCGAGCCACATTTGGGAGTCCTGTGTGTGTGTAAACGTGTGAAACGCTCCAAACTGACCCCGTCCATGACAGGAAACTTCCTCCCAGTGTCCATGTTTGTCCTCAGGAGTCCCTCCGTCAGTGTGGCAGCTCAGTGAACCGTGTTCTCCGTGCACGCTGCTCTCTGGTATGCGCCCTTCACCCAGTGTGATGCTGGAGTGTGTGTGTGTGTGGGGGGGGGGGGCTTCTCCTGGACAGCAGCCAGCTTCCTGTCGCCTCACCAGGTCATGTCCACGTTCACCTCCGACAGACACTGGGCCAGGTGGCCGTCGCAGTCCATCTGTGTGAACCTGCAGGGGGACGAGGAGACAGTGAACACACACTCTCACACAAAGGGTAGAAACACTGAATACTTTTGGTGTCAGGGCCCAAAACTCCGCACTGATCACAAGCAGAGAGGTAGTTCAGACTTTGTTAGTGACTGTTGAGCGGAGAGAAGGGTCTGCAGCGATGCTAGCGCCCCTGAGGCTGTGATAGACCGTCTTCTTTTGAGTAACAACAAAGCAGCAATGGGCTCCTTCCACTGTAATGGACTTTACTATGAGAGGAGCTGGTACAGGGGCCAGTAGGTAAGTCTTTAAAACACTCTTTAATAAACTCTGGCTTCACTAACTACGCTGATGACGCTTTGTTGTGTGTGTGTAGGGACTCTTCTCATGTGTATGTGTGTGTGTGTGTGTGTAGGGACTCTTCTCATGCTGCTGCAGAGGTTTGCTGTTATTTTCAGCAGCATTAGTGGTTAAAAAAGACCTTTGAATGCCTTCACCGTGCTGCCCCGAGCTAACCACTGTTAGCCACGTCCGGCTGTTAGCATCTCTCCTGAAGTTCAGTGAATGCAGGATGTTAAATAATAAAGTTACTCGTGGTTATGATCGAGCCGCCCTTTCACACTCTGATCTGTTTGTGCATCTGCGGAGAACACGTATAAATGCCCCGCAGTCACAGCCGTGTGCAGTGGGACCGGAGATCTCCCACGTTTGTCTGGTTTCATTAACAACAAACCGAAGTGTGTTGCATCTCTCACCCGACAGGGAACTCCAGCAGGCACATGGGGCAGCTCTGCAGCCCTCCCCCTCCCCTGACTCTCCTCTGCACCTCCTCTTCATCCCGTCGCTCCTCCGCCCGCGGGAGAGACGCTCGGCTGTCAGACGCCTTCACCTGATCAGTGAGGAGCTGCCTGTTCACCGGCCCCGTCTCCTCATCTCCCCCGACACCTGAGGGTCTGCTTGATGATGCCGGCGCCTCCCAGCGGTGGAGGGACAGCTGTGGTCTCTTAGCGGGGGCTTGGCGGGGTGTGCTCTCGTCATTATGAGTGACGAATGACTCTGATGCAGGCTCGGTCTGTACGGAGAGCTCCTGCTGGGAGGAACTGAGCCTGAGAGGGTCTGGACTCCAGGAAGTCCTCGGAGAAGGTGGAGCAGGTTCAGGGAGGGGAGCCACCTCTTCACTGAGGTCGCACCACCGCGGTTCATCGGACTTCAGTGCAGCAGGTCTCTGAAAAGAACAAAGGCAAGACTCAGGGCCAGCAGCCGACAGAAGGCGTATTACACAACCCACGCTAGTATGGATCCAAGAGTGGAGACAAATGGCGCACTCCCACTGTGCCTCCGTCCCGTGCCCCAGCACGTGTCACGGCTAAAGTCTGGTTCCTTTGACCAGTGTGAGTGCAACCGTACCGCGTCTAGGAGCGGCACGCTTGCCGTCCACGGCCCGTTTGGGAGAGGTGGGCTTTAGTAAAGCACGTTTGCACGTGTACGAGCACGAGCGTGCGCACGTGTCCGAGCACGAGGCCTACGGCGGTTCTGAGGTCATTTCCTGTGCGTCTGTTGGGACGTAGAAAAAAGAAGGAGGGACCATGCGCGGACATTTCAAACAATGGCGGTGAAAGGTTCACGTTGGTGTGATGCGGAGGTGGAGTGTTTACTGCAGATTTGGTCGATGAAAAGATTCAAAAACAGTCGACAAGATGCACAAAAACTCCGAGGTCTACGGAAAGATCTGGAAACAAAGCCACGCATCGCCATGACGTCATCAATGCGTGTGACGTGTTACGGCGTGATGACGTATAGGCAGCAAGAAGCATTCTCCGAGGCCCAGGTAGTGTGAGTACAAACGGGCCTGGAGGGGGGGACAAGGACCCTAAAGCACGGGGCACTGGAGCTTCACTGATAATGAGAGTTACTGTGGTTCTCTCAGACTGAAGCATGATGACATACAACACTAAAGCCCACGCACACACACACACACACACACACACACACACGAGTTCTAACACATGCAACCGTGTGTGTGTGTGTGTGTGTGTGTGTGTGTGTGTGTGTGTGTGTGTGTGTGTGTGTGTGTGTGTGTGTGTGTGTGTGTGTGTGTGTGTGTGTGTGTGTGTGTGTGTGTGTGTGTGTGTGTGTGTGTGTGTGTGTGTGTGTGTGTGTGTGTGTGTGTGTGTGGAGTCTTGTGGTGAGTTTCATCACATTCACTGTAGGAAGTGTTGAATGAGGAGCGTTTAAAAGTGACGTACCGCTGGAGATGGATGTGGCAGATCAGGGAGCAGGTCCCAGGGCGGGTTCTCCAGGCCCGGCAGAGCGCACCTCAGCGTCAGCGCCCACAGAGCCTCCGCAGCAGGGAGCCGCCCGCTGTCCCACCACGCCGCTGCAGGAGCCCCTGACCTGTGTGAGGCAACCATAGACTGGCTTAGCACCTGCAGACCACAGATCACAGACTCTCTGTCTCTCCAGCGTGTGTCACCATCACTAAACCTGCAGAAAGTTCCAGATATTTGCTCATAAAAGAGTTTCCAAGTGCGTAAAAACACAAGAGAAATGTATAAAAACTATATTTTACCTTTTAAAGTAACGAGTACGGAGGAGCAGGATGTGATGACGGGCTTTTCCTCTTCTTCTAAATTATTTTATATGCATTTTTAATCCGTCAGTGAAATTATTAATGACCCTCTCTTTGATCTGAGGCATCGTCTGCGTGTGTAAATAACAGAGAGAGAGAGAAGAGTCGCTCCACGCCGCGTGTGTTCAAACATTAAAGGCTTAAACGCACTCGCAGCTGCAGAAACAAGGTGATTTTTTAGAAAAATCAACTGTTTGACGTCGTGTTTCCTCCTCCAGAGCAGATTCTGTCAGACGTCGTGTCGTTGGTTGATTGTGTGCAGCTCATCTGAACACTGTTACGTGTTAGCGTGCTCTCAGGGAGGGAGGATGCAGCGTCACAGGGGTTAAAGTCGGACAAAAGCATCTAAAGTTTATATAAAAGTGTTGATTAGATTGATGTAAAACAGGGGAAGTCTCCGTAAACACCGTCCTGCTCGTCTCAGACACACACGCTTCATTTATTTGGTTCAGATTCACTGTTGAGATTAAATAAATCCTTTAAAAATGCTAAAATCTTCCACATTAAGTTCTGTTTTTGTTGTTTTGACTCAGTGTCAGAGAGAAGTGGACTCAGTTCTGTACCTGAGGTGTTTATGTGACGTCTCTGTGGCACAGCGGCAAAATAACGAGGTTTGAAAACAGGTTTAAATGTCATTTAATCAGCAGCACAGAACGAACTGCTCGTGAAGGCTTCTGTGTGTCGGTACGAGTGTGAAGCTGTGGAATATTCTGGATCTCCGGCTTCAGCGACGCCAAAGCGTTTAAACTACTGTACAAACGCCTCAAAAGCAGCTTCAGTCCAAAGCAACTGGACTTGGTTCTTTGTGAGGAAGACGTTTCACCTCTGATCCAAGAGGCTTCATCAGTTCATGTACGCATCTGACCAGGACCAGGACCAGGACCAGGACTGGACCAGGACCAGGTTCGAATTGGGGCGGCAGTAGTTCAGTCCATAGGTGACTCTGCTGGGAACCGAAAGGTCGCTGGTTCGAGTCCATGTGTGGAGCTTGAATGGAGCGTGGACTGTTGGCTGGAGAGGTGTCAGTTCATCTCCTGGGCACTGCAGAGGTGCTGTTGAGCAAGGCACCGAACCCCCAACTGCTCTGGGCGCTGATCCATTGGCAGCCCCCTCGCTCTAACATCTCTCCATTAGTGTGTGTGTGTGTGTGTGTGTGTGTGTGTGTGTGTGTGTTCAATGTGGTCACCTGTAAATAAATATACCTGTGTATAAACTGCTCCTATAGGTGGAAACAACAGAATATCACCTATAACACGAGGGGGTGCATCACGGCACCACACCGGGACACACACTGGGACACACACCGGGACACACACCGGGACACACCGGGGGGACACACCGGGACACACCGGGGACACACACTGGGACACACCGGGTCTGAATCCGGACAGAAGCCCAGCAGCCGTGATGTTCGGGTCCGGGTTCAGGTCTTTACCGGTGTAACGGGGAACACATCACCCACCTGCCGGGCTCTGCTGCGGGCTCACCGCGGGACAGAGCGGCGGGACCCCGGTCCAGAGGCTCCGTGAGCGGCGGCACCGCGGGGTCTCTCCCCCCCGGTTTGTTCCGCTTCAGTTTGGATCTGAAACTTTTTTCAGCCATTTCAGAAACTTCTTCTTCTTCTTCTTCTTCTTCTTCTTCTTCTTCTCCTCCTCCTCCTCCTCCTCCCGGTGTCACTGCAGCGGCTCGGGCGGGAGCGTCGCCCCCTGCTGTTCAGGAGGAGCCACTGCTCATCCCCGCACTGCTCCAGGGCCGGAGAGGGACTTTCTGGGTCACCTGCCCGGGAGGGGGGACCGGTGCAGCATGCACACACACACACACACACACACACACACACACACACACACACACACACACACAGAAGAAACACTGTAATGCAGAACAAGTCAAATGGTGGTGTTCATCCATCCATGATCCATCCATGATCCATCCATCCATCCATCCGTCCATCCATCCATGATCCATCCGTCCATCCATCCATGATCCATCCATCCATCCGTCCATCCATCCATGATCCATCCATCCATCCATCCATCCATCCGTCCATCCATCCATGATCCATCCGTCCATCCATCCATGATCCATCCATCCATCCATCCATCCGTCCATCATCCATCATCCATCCATCCAATCATCCATCCATCATCCATCATCCATCCATCCATCCATCCATCCATCCAATCATCCATCCATCATCCATCCATCCAATCATCCATCCATCATCCATCCATCCATCTCTGGGTATATGATGATGTGATGTCACTCTGCTCAGATGTGATGTCACTCTTCTCAGATGTGATGTCACTCTCTTCAGATGTGATGTCACTCTGCTCAGATGTGATGTCACTCTCCTCAGATGTGATGTCACTCTGCTCAGACGTGATGTCACTCTCCTCAGATGTGATGTCACTCTGCTCAGACGTGATGTCACTCTCCTCAGATGTGATGTCACTCTCCTCAGGTGTGATGTCACTCTGCTCTCTGCTCACAGTGATGCCGGTTACATCACACACAGCGCTGACTGTGGCGCTGACTGTGGCGCTGACTGTGGCGCTGACTGTGGCGCTGACTGTGGCGTTAACGGGACGCACTCACAGTGGAAAGTAACAGTCATGGTGACGCTGGGACCAACGGAGCGGCTGCAGTTATGCAATGGAAAGAAAACAGGGGAAAGCTGGAGCGAGCGGAGGGAAGGAAAAGAAAGGAGAAGAACGGAAAACAGCACTTTGGGGGAAAACCTGCCACTCTGAAACAAGGTGAGAGCGACTTCGTGCCCCAGGATGAAGATTCCAGAAGGAGCGCGGCTGAAGAGCTGACGCGGACCGACCCGGGCTGCTACCTCAGCCGCAGAGAGGAGGAACCACACAGGCAGGGCAGCGGGCAGGGCCTGCGAGCACGCCGCTGCAACCGGCGCCCGGAAAGAACCGTTAGGTCATCCCTGTCACGTGACGTGGTGTTGTGCTCTGCTGCCATGGCAACAGCGAAGATGATGATGATGAGGAGAGTAAGAGTGAGGTAGTTTACCAGTTTCCACAGTCACAGAACTCTCAGGTGCTCATCCACGACTGTAATCTTGATGCTGTGCCTCAGAGTCTGCTCGCCTGTGGGGGAGGATCCTCCCAGACCCCCCCCCCTCCCGCCTGGAGCTGCAGTTTCAGCAGAGTTTGGCTGAGGACGCCACAGGAGCAGCAAAGTCCTCAGAGCTGGACTTTGAGTCTGTCTCCCTTCACTGTAACGACCTGTGGGTTAGAGAGAGACGTTACCTGAGACAGAACTCCCTGCTCCTCTGAGCCGTGACACAGCATTTTATTAACACACATCTCACACACGTCTCACACACGTCTGATCTGATGGTGAATGGAAATAAAATGAGTCAAACAGACGAGTCGTATGTGGGTTTGTCTGCACGTTAACCTGAGACAGAAAAAGAGTCAAAACAGATGCAAAATGAGTCAAAACAGATGCAAAATGACTAAAAATAGATGCAAAATGAGTCAAAATAGATGCAAAATGAGTCAAAATAGAAGCAAAATGAGTCAAAATAGATGCAAAATGACTAAAATAGATGCAAAAAAAGTCAAAATAGATGCAAAATGAGTCAAAACAGATGCAAAAAAAGTCAAAGCAGATGCAAAATGAGTCAAAATAGATGCAAAATAAGTCAAAACAGATGCAAAATGACTAAAAATAGAAGCAAAATGAGTCAGAACAGATGAAATTTGACAAAATAGATGCAAAATGAGTCAAAATAGATGCAAAATGACTAAAAATAGATGCAAAATGAGTCAAAATAGATGCAAAATGAGTCAAAATAGATGCAAAATGACTAAAAGTAGATGCAAAATAAGTCAAAATAGATGCAAAATAAGTCAAAACAGATACAAAATAAGTCAAAATAGATGCAAAATGACTAAAAATAGAAGCAAAATGAGTCAGAACAGATGAAATTTGACAAAATAGATGCAAAATTACTAAAAATAGATGCAAAATGAGTCAAAATAGATGCAAAATGAGTCAAAACAGATAAAAAATGAGTCAAAAAAAGATGCCAAATGAATAAAAATAGATGCAAAATGACTAGAAAAGGATGCAAAATGAGTCAAAACAGATGCAAAATTACTAAAAATAGAAGCAAAATGAGTCAAAACAGATGCAAAATGACTAAAAATTGATGCAAAATGAGTCAAAATAGATGCAAAATGAGTCAAAATAGATGCAAAATGAGTCAAAATAGATGCAAAATGACTAAAAATTGATGCAAAATGAGTCAAAATAGATGCAAAATAAGTCAAAATAGATGCAAAATGAGTCAAAACAGATAAAAAAAATGACCAAAAATAAAAGCAAAATTACTAAAGAGATGCCAAATGACTAAAATTAGATGCAAAATGACAAAAATTGAAGCAAAATGACTAAAAATAGATGCAAAATGAGTAGAATAGCGTTAGGGCTGGGGTTAGGGTTAGGGTTGGGGTTAGGGTTAGGGCTGGGGTTAGCATCATTTTCCAGTCATTTTGCTTCTATTTTTCAGTCATTTTGCATCTATTTTGACTCATTTTGCATCTATTTTTAGTCATTTTGCATCTGTTTTGACTTATTTTGCATCTATTTTGACTAATTTTTGCATCTGTTTTGACTTTTTTTGCATCTATTTTTAGTCATTTTGCATCTATTTTCACTCATTTTGCTTCTTTTTTCAGTCATTTTGCTTCTATTTCTACTCATTTTGCCTCTATTTTTAGTCATTTTGCTTCTTTTTTCAGTCATTTTGCATCTATTTTTAGTCATTTTGCATCTATTTTGACTCATTTTGCATCTATTTTTAGTCATTTTGCATCTATTTTGACTCATTTTGCTTCTTTTTTCAGTCATTTTGCTTCTATTTCTACTCATTTTGCCTCTATTTTTAGTCATTTTGCTTCTTTTTTCAGTCATTTTGCATCTATTTTTAGTCATTTTGCATCTATTTTGACTCATTTTGCATCTATTTTGACTCATTTTGCATCTATTTTGACTCATTTTGCATCTATTTTGACTCATTTTGCATCTATTTTGACTTATTTTGCATCTATTTTGACTCATTTTGCATCTATTTTTAGTCATTTTGCATCTGTTTTGACTTATTTTGCATCTATTTTTAGTCATTTTGCATCTATTTTGACTCATTTTGCATCTATTTTTAGTCATTTTGCATCTATTTTGACTCATTTTGCATCTA
>NC_139834.1:799185-808762 GCF_963691815.1 Echiichthys vipera
ATAAATCACAGCTTCATAGAGACTCATCATAGTGTTCAAAAAGTGCTGCACAGTGAATCATGAACTCTCAGTAAAGCATCATTTTAAGGGTGAACCCCTTCATTTGTGCTGTAGTGCAGCAGAGCAGCATGAACGTGGGGTCAGAAACATTGTTTTTCCATCGTTTCAATCATTTCTTATGATTGTGAATCTAAAAATATGAAGTTTTGAGTCATTGAGGGATCTGCACCCGTGCTCCAGCTCCACTTCACCTCATTTAAATGTTATTTTCTTTATTTATTTCCCTGCTTTGCTTCGGTACAACGATGCACTGTAGCTCCCACCTCCCATAACAGCACAGAGCTGCTCTGAAAGTTGCTTTTCAAACACACTTTTCATTTGTCAGATGCGTTCAGATCCAGCAGGTCGGCCCACGGTGTGTGTGTGTGTGTGTGTGTGTGTGTACCCCCCCCTGGATGAAACCTTATGACCCTCTTAATCTGTTTTGAATCAGCATTTCTCTGCACAGCACCGAGGACGTTAGACGGGTTCACTCGAACCACCTCCACCTCCACCTTCTGTGCATCTGGGGCTGAAGCTGGTCACCTGTGTGTGTGTGTGTGTGTGTGTGTGTGTGTGTGTGTTAACCTCCTGTAGAGGAATCACTCAGTATTTGGTCATCTTTGACGTATTGTCACTAATTGGGCCTCATCCCGCAGTGACAACAGAACGCCTCTGGTGGCCATAAAGCCATTATTTGCTCTCAGGATCACTTTTATTGGCCTCTACTGTAAATACAGTGTCAGCCGCCACAAAGGGCTCAATGGGACGCAGTGAATCAGGGGGAGTGTGTGGATTAAGACCCAAATGGAAGAGACACACACACACACACACACACACACACACACACAGAAGCTTCTCTTCATCAGTTTACATTTCTGGTTGTTCTCTCATTGTTTGTGCGCGTGTTCCCATTGGATTATTGTTTTTACGCTAAAACTTGCCATTTTGGTGTGTGTGTGTGTGTGTGTCTCTGTGTGTGTGTGTGTGTGTGTGTGCTTGTGTGTGTGTGTGTGTGCGTGTGTGTGTCTGCGTGCTTGTGTGTGCGCTTGTTCCCATTGGATTATTGTTATTACGCTAAAATTTGCCAATTTGGTGTGTGTGTGTGTGTGTGTGTGTGTGTGTGTGTGTGTGTGTGTGTGTGTGTGTGTGTGTGTGTGTGCGTATGTGTGCGTGGCTCTGTGAGTGTGTGTGTGTGAGTGTGGCTCTGTGTGCATGCATGTGTGTGTGTGTGTGTGTGTGTGTGCGTGGCTCTGTGTGCGTGCTTGTGTGTATGTGTGTGCATGTGTGTGTGTGTGTGTGTGTGTGTGTGTGTGTGTGTGTGAAGCCTTACGTGTCACAGTAAATGTGATATTCGTCTGGCTGTCATGTGCCTGGCTTCCTGTTGCTTTCTATCAGCGTTGCAGGCGTTTCAGTTTTTGTGTCCACGTCCTCGGATTCTCTGTTTTTATGTGAGGCCGTTTCCAAACGTTTGAATAATCTGAATTAAGCGTCATCGCAGGTGTCGTCTCTGCACGTTTCCTGTGGTTCCTGAGATCAGAGACGAGGCGCGGAGTAGGTTAGACCTCTGAATCGGCCAGATGACTGTAAAACTATGGGACGGGATTATAATCTGTGCTTTGGAGTTTGCTCGGAGAGTAGGTGGGTGGTAGACAGATAAAAGAAACCCCCC
The DNA here is from genome assembly GCF_963691815.1 of Echiichthys vipera. Taxonomy (NCBI): domain Eukaryota; kingdom Metazoa; phylum Chordata; class Actinopteri; order Perciformes; family Trachinidae; genus Echiichthys; species Echiichthys vipera. Next base: position 800,897 of record NC_139834.1, read on the forward strand.
CCACACCCCCACCCCCACTACCACCTCCACCCCCACCAGTAGAAAAAAAGGCTAGTGCAGCCATTTGCATGAGCTGTTACACATGAATGGAGTTGATGGAGCAGGGTTTAGATGTATTGTGGTGGAAACATAATATGATCCCAACAAAGGAGAGCATTCAGCAAACATAGGAACCCCCCCCTCACCACCACCCCGCACCACCACCACCAACATCCACCTACCCCAGGCCAGCCACCCACCTCTGACACACACGCACCCACACTCGTCCTCCCCCCCTCGCCTCCCTTTTTTAACTGATTGAAAGCAGAGTGGACTTTTGCGCAGCAGACTTGTTGATGAGGCGCAGAAAGCAAAAGCAAAAGTGTTTACAAGAAGCTTCCATCGCGTTCTCCCCCGAAGCGTCTTTTCAGAGCGATCTGCCACAGAAAGAGAAAATCAGGGAGACCATTGAAGTCCCGAGGAGTGCCACAGTCCTGCCATGCATGGTGAATACCCACTCTTGGCACACACGTTCATTCAGACTCAAGTGGGCACACCTCGAGTACCCCCCACTTTTAGGGGCCTCTTCTATTTTTATAAGTGCCGACGGGGCACCCGAGTGCTAAGCCCACGGCTCATTTGAGCCTCTACCCGGCTTTTTAATAAGACTCCTCCTTTTTCCCTTGCAAGAACCTCGTTTCAAGGAAAGCTAATGAGGGAATGCACGCTGGGTAGGAGGTGGGTAATACTGATTAACTTACAGCGGCAGAACTCCCCTTCGTCAGCATATTTCAGCACTTAGAAAACGCTCTTGGAGGATGTGAGGCGAGGTGCCAGACTGCGTCGTGCTGCCTTTCTCCCCTTCAGCTCCTGAGAAAATGCCATCATGTGCGTGCGTGCTGTCAGCGGAGTAACCAGGCAGCTCTGTGAATATTAATGAGGCTGTTTCAGAAGTGTTAGCAGCAGTCTCGCATGCAGACAGACACAGGAAGTGATATTGTCGCACTTCCCTCCTTGCAGATGCTCCTTTCTCCGTTCCCCCTCTGAATCACAGAGCGTTTGAGTTCAACCCGTGTTGCGGCATACCTGCGTTTGTGGAAGGAGCGGTAAAAGGTCATTCGGCGCTCTTATCTCAGAGGATATGAATCACGGCTCGGATTGTAAACAGCAGTGAGCGAATGCGCTAAACTATTGGATTGTTAAAGGAGTTTATGTGCTGGGTGTGGGACCCCTCCCTGACTCGCTCTTGGCTGCGGGTCCTTGGGTTTCTGGCTGGCGCACATGTGGGTGGCACACATCATCAGTGGCTTTCCGCTTCAGGATGTTTAGATAAGCGTTGCGGCTGCAGATTTAGCATGTTGCTAACTTTTTAATTCAGCCTCAAGATGATGTGATTTCTACACAGTCGGTCTGTTTGTGGGAGATATGAGGAAGAGAACTGAGGTTTGGGGGGGGGGGGGGCTCAAGCTTGACTCACGCTCGGTTCAAAACCAGCACGTTCATGCCAAACTCGCTCTACCTCGGTGGCTCACGTCCTCTTTTGGAAATGGAGCGGCTTTACTCTGTTGATCAAATCGAGTACGTGTAGTTTACAGATGAATGGTGCTTCGTTTGAGGCCGACAGTGTCGCTCCTCCGACCTCGTGCACAAACGCAGAATTACAGGTTAATTTATAAACAAACGTAACAGACAGTCATGCTATCAGTGTTGCCGGGCCCATGATAAAGCTAATGTTAAGCTAATGCTTGATGAAGCTACGCTCGGCTACATTCGATCCATCACACAGAGAGAAAACACTCATCCCCTGCTGCTGCAGACGTGATAAGTGCGGGCGAGGGACAGTAGACCCCGCGTCCCCTCCGGTCTCCAGTCTGCTGTTTGGCTCATTTTCTGGCTGCTTACTAGCAGGCAGCTAGCAGTTAGCTACCTGGCTTATTCCGCGATGCTTTCATTCCACGCTGGTTAACTTTACAGGAAACATGCCAAACTAAGTTATAACTTTTCTTCCTGTAGCAAAGAGCTTTTCTGTGTTGTGACACGTGTGCGGATAAAACATTTACTGGTTGCATTTGAGTCATTTAGCACACACGACGCACGACGCACGACAGACAACGCACGACAGACGACTCACGACAGACGACACACAACACACGATGCGCGATACACGACGCACGACACAAAACGCACGACGCACGACAGCCGACGCACGACTCACGACAGAAGACACACAACACACGATGCACGATACACGACGCACGACAGACGACGCACGACTCACGACACACGATGCACGACAGACGCCTCGGATGAAACATTTACTGGTTGCATTTGAGTCATTTAGCCAGCGGCTGGCTAGTTAGCTAGTTAGCTAGTTAGCCCCTGCTAATGCAAAAGCTGCGTTAGAATAACTGTATTCATGCCTGTAGTAACCATGGCAACCCATGCAGAAGTGTCGGTGGTGTCTAGACGTGCAAACAAAAACCCAAACACCTTGTAAATATTTGCGCTGCAGACCGTCGGGGCGGGCGACCATGCCGGGGTATTCTGTATTTTTGGCTCTGGTGAAATACGAGAACTGAGGATATTTTTGGTTGTGTGAAATTTTTAGAATGAATAAAAGAGAAACACTGACACCAATGAGTGTTTTTTAAAAGATGCGTCAATTTGAAAATACTGTTATCAACACATTTTCAGCATCAGCGGCAGGTTGTGACGTCGATCCCGTACCCGAGCGCGTCCCGACGGGCTGCTCCTGCTTCATCCCGTGGTTCTCTGTCGTTAAAGCTTCAACTCAAGCTGTCGGACTTTTAAAAAACGGCAAAAGGAGACAACATTTTTGTCAGTTGTGGGTTCAGATTTGGCTCTAAAGCATTGCACCAAAGAGCAGGAGCTAAAACTTCCCCTTTTACTTCCACCGTCCCCGCCCCCACCCCCGAGAACCCCCCACTGCTGCCTGGGATATCTGGCCTCCAGCTGAAGGGGCTGCTTGTTTCAGGAGGGAGACGGGGCCGGGGTGGAGGTGGGGGCCTAGAGGAAGTGAACTCCCCAAGGGGATATAGGCCCATGTCCTGTTTCATATGCAAGGCGCAGCGTTGGCTAAGCCTGCTGACAGCCAGCCATGTCCACGAGGCGGACAGCACAACAGCTGGTAGTTGTGCATTTCAATGGCTGCTCGGAGAATATTCCCATTCTCTTTTTACGGGTGTTTGGCCAAACCAGACATTTGCAAGAGTCCACTGCTGTTTTGTGCTGCTTGTGCGAGTGTGAGGAGTGTTTTCTCCAGTTTGACGGTTCTTTCTTTGCTTGTCAAACTGCATTATTTAGAATTTGTTCTCTGTGCTTAGGAAAGGGAGGAAGCCACCAATTCGATTAGGCCTGTGTAATGAGTTCTGCTGCCCGGCCAGGCTGCCAGGCTGTGTTTTCTAATGGAGGACAGTGAGTCCATGCTGTGAGGCATGACTGAGGGTCAGTGGGATCAATGGCAAATTGACATTCAAGTGTCTTTGTGTCGAGTGTGATTGGAAACTCCATCACTTCTCGAGCTCAATTGAACCGGACTGACAGGCCGACACACAAGACGACTCCTTAGTGGAGTCACCGGCGTTCGGAGAAGAAGAGGCGTGTCTTCAAAGAGAAAATACCTTTTTAATCATTAGGAGTGTCATGGTATGCAAATGGAAGTCAATTACAAAGAGGGCGTTTAATTAGTCACGAAGTTTGTCTGCGTAAACTTTTGTTTCCACGTAAGCTGCGGCTTTTCCAAAGCACTTTCATATTTCCTCCCATGTGCAGAAAACTGCTGAAACTGCACTTGTTTTACTTTGTTGTCCCTTACTGGAAAGTACGGCTGTGCGATATGACGATATGGGACATATGAGGATAGAAGAACGTCCATCGTTTCATATTTTGCTCTATCGTTCATCTCCAGGCTGAAGGGTGTGGAGATGAAAGGAGTCGCTCCGGCCATAGACTGTGTTTCTCTCCTCATTCAATCACCAGAAAACAACTGTAACACACACACAGACCAGTCCACACACACCAGACACACGATGCACGACACACGACACACGACGCATGACACACGACGAACGACGCACGACAGACGACGCACGGCACACGGCGAACAACGCACAACTCACGACAGACGACACACGACACGACACGCGGCTCACGACGCACGACACATGACTCACAGGCAGCAGTTTTTCAGTGGAATAAATAAATGAGCGGCTAATTACGGCTGTGACGTCCGACACAGCGAAGTGAAAGTGAAACTACAGTTCTTCATAAACGGTCAGCGATTGTCAAAGAAAGTTACAAAACACATTTATGTTTTAGAAAGAGAAATACTTTTAATAAGATTCCCGCATCAGAAATCACTGTTACAGCTTTAAAGGCGTCATTTAAAAACCCAATAATGAACTCATCCTTAATGGAGACGGCTTCGCAGACCCGTAGTGGTCTCGAATCACTGACTCTGCACACCTTTCTCAGACAATGTCGAATACAAAGTGCGTTCATAAACTTCAACATTACGTCTTTGTCTCTTTCTTGAGGAGGCAGAGACAAGAACAGAAGTTCAAGCTCTCATTGTCGGCCTTTGTCTGCCCTCCACCCCCTCTGCTGCGCTCCCATCCCTGACCCGCTGCTCTCTACATCCATCAGCAGCGTCTTCATGTGACAAATGGAGCGAGCGAGCCGCCGAGTACCTTAGAATCAGAAATACTTTAATAAGCCCAGGGGGAAAGTATTTAAAGAACTGGCCGGCTGTAGTCAGGAGAGAGTCCAGGGGCAGGGGAAGGAAACCAAGGCTCTTTGGGGCTATTGGGCCACCACCCACCTGCCCGCCAGTACATTCAAAGAAGACGGGCTGTGTCCAAACACAGAGTCCATGTTGCAAATTGAACCGTGCATGCAGGCTGGGAGAGTGGTGCATCCAAAGCTTAGAGCAAATGCGTTTTAAGAGCCGAGATCATGCGTGCAAATGAAGCATGTCCTCCTCCTCCTCCTCCCTCTCAGAATATTCATAGCCTTCCGATCGAGCAGGAAACTACCGAGCACACTCATCTCGCAGTGGCTATTCTCGAGTCTCCGGAGGACCTTGTGCGTGCCTCAATGGAAATACTGTAAGAGCGGCACAGAAGGAAGAACCCGCTGACCTCCTGCAGGTGTTGCGTGGAAAAGAAACTCCTCTTCAGTCAGATGGTGCAATTCGACGTCTGACCGCTGGCTTGTGAACGACACTGTCGATTTTTGGGCATTCAATATTGATGGTAGGTTTCCGTAGGCGGTGAGGTCTGACATGTTTATTTAATGAGAGCTCTTTGAAATATTCATCGACACATATGGCACTGTAAGCCCGACTATTGTCCTGACTACACATCCCTGAGCCCCCTCCTCTAACCTTTCGCCTCCTTACCTGCCCCGGGGCTCCTGGAGCAGGGGTGCGTCGGTGCAGCTCGGATGCAAAGCCAGCTTCACTTTGAATTAGCATTTTTTGTCTCTGCCAAGCGGCTGAGAGCTTCGAGCTGCACGCAGACTTTCCCTCTCAGATCAAACCGTGAAGTTCACACATGTTGCCAGTGAGAGGTTTGCAGTCGGTGACGTGCAGGTGAAACGTGAACGTTGAGACACGTTTCTTTGGTGCAGCGAGGACGTTCTTTCACTACACACATGAGAATAATGCCACTGAAACGCTCCCGAACACACGGTTTGGGCTCAAACTCTAAGGGCGCACTCACACTGTAATTCCACACTGGGCCAAAACAGGTTTTGCGGGTAAAGCCTGGTGCGTTTGACCAGTGTGAGTGCAACCGCTCCGCATATAGCTGCGACACGCTTGCCGTCCACGGCCCGTTTGGGAGAGGTGGGCTTTAGTAAAGCACGTTTGCACGTGTACAAGCACGAGCGTGCGCACGTGTACGAGCACGAGGCCTACGGCGGCTCTGAGGTCATTTCCTGTGCGCCTGTTGGGACGTAGAAAAAAGAAGGAGGGACCATGCGCGGACATTTCAAACAATGGCGGTGAAAGGTTCACGTTGGTGTGATGCGGAGGTGGAGTGTTTACTGCAGATTTGGTCGATGAAAAGATTCAAAAACAGTCGACAAGACGCACAAAAACTCCGAGGTCTACGGAAAGATCTGGAAACAAAGCCACGCATCGCCATGACGTCATCAATGCGTGTGACGTGTTACGGCGTGATGACGTATAGGCAGCAAGAAGCATTCTCCGAGGCCCAGGTAGTGTGCGTACAAACGGGCCTGGAGGGGGGGACAAGGACCCTAAAGCACGGGGCGCGGGACGCACGCACAGTGTGAGTGCACCCTTAGTTGTTTTTGACCAAACTATGGTTCGGCTCCGTCTGAGTGGTGTAGCCCTCGTCACGTCCTCCCTCCTGCACGCTCCACACACCAGCAGAGTGATAATACTAATATCGATATAGGACATTCTCTGCCAGGGGAAACACTGATCATCATATTCCTGCTGTACCCAAAGATGTGATCATTAGAAGGACACGTAAGGTCTGATGTCAGGGATCAAACCTTTAGCTTTCATTGAGGCCGGCCCAGTGGGGAGGGGGTTTACTTTGTGCTGCGTCAGCACAGGAGCGCCCTTTGTATACGACGGCGATGTTGGCGTCTGGTGTTGCCCCCCAACCCCCCACCCTTTCCCCCCCTGTGCACCCATATGTTTGAAGGAGCAGCCAGCGCCACGCGACCTTTCCCCCCCGAATAAAGAGGTGACCCACCTCACCCCTCGACTCTCTTAAGGCGCAGTCGGCCAATGGCGTGCTGCTGAGCTGCTCCCACGGGGCAGATGGCTGTCTGACGAAGGCAGCTAGACTCACACACACACACACACACACACACACACACACACACACACACACACACACACTGTGATGTAATGGAATAAATGTTTGCGTGATGAGGGCGGCACTCAGACGCGTTTCCCATTTCTTTGAACTTACACGAAATCTGTGAGAGACGCGGGAACATTTGAACATCCTCTGCCTCATTTGGTGTGTGATTGTGCACAGGGGCTGGTTGAGTTTGTGATTTGCAGTCGTTCATGAGTGTGAGCTCGTGTGTGTGTGTGTGTGTGTGTGTGTGCTTGTTTTGTGCCTGGATCAGCTGTAGGAGGAGATTAGCATGAGCTCACTGCCTACTCATTTCCATCCCCATCTGCCTGTCTCCCACAGTGCTGCTTCCCCTCACCCCCAACAGCACACACACACACACACACACACACACACACACACACACACACACACACACACACACACACACACACACACACACACACACACACACACACACACACACAAGCACAGACATCCACACAGCACCCGGATCCCACCCCCGCAATGCTTCCTTAGTCTTATAATGAATACAGAAGCAGACAGAATCACACACACACACACACACACACACACACACACACACATACACACACACACACACACACACACACACACACACACACACACACACACACACACACCCATAGTGTCATGTCAGAAGCCGGTTGTCCCTCTCACACTGTTGGGACAACAGTTGACGGGTGGCCTGTTTCCTCTGAGGAGCTTTTTCCTAATCGTCTCAACGTTGGGGACGGCTCGGCAGAGACAGAGGCGACAGGTACAGGGAGATTTTCAAGCTAATAATAAAGCTGCGCTAATCTTATTTCTGATTGAACTGCCACGATTCCCCCAAGGAGGCGGCTGCCGAGTCAACTCAGCAGCTTTGTAAAATCTCTGTCAAGTGTTGGTGATAGTAGAGAAAGACGTGGACGTTTGTTTTAAAGCAGCAAAGTCTCATTTTTAATCAAAGTGAGCTGAATCTGTTGATGCAGAATGACACGAAGGGCGCACTCACACTGTCCTT
>NC_139834.1:808962-833962 GCF_963691815.1 Echiichthys vipera
TCTTCCTCCTCCCGCGCTGCTCGGAGCTCATGGCGTCGTGTCTGGACACCGACACAAGTGTGACGAGCTGATTATATTATATTCTCACATTCTTATCTTTGACTTTAGGGTTTAGCACGTGTGACCACCACTGACGACCTTACTGTGTGTGTGTGTGTGTGTGTGTGTGTGTGTGTGTGTGTGTGTGTGTGTGTGTGTGTGACCTGCTCGTATCGGCTGACCTACTTCACAAGACACTCCGTCCTCCTGTCGGAGCTGTGTGTTTGGCGTGTTGCACCTCTGTGCGGTGCGTTTAAGCAGCCTTGCGCGGTCGGCCCACGCTGGTCACGGGGGCGGGGGCGGGGGCGGGGGCGGGGGTGCGGTGGGGGGGGGGGGGGGGAGCGCGGACAGGCTGCCACCGCTGCTGCGTCTTTAAAAATTCCCTCCAAGCTGCTTTTCAGCTTACCAGCGCTGCAAACTAGGTAATCGCCCCTCAGCACGAAAGGGCTTATACACCAACTGCAAAGTACGCACAATTCATGTCCAGCGCCACCTCGGCCCGCTCGCCGCTTTAATCCGCTCCTTGTTTTTGCTGTTGTTGTTCTCGCTGTTATGAGAGTGGGTCCTGTGTTTACCCGCCCTCCTGGTTCAGACGCACGCCCTCGTGCTCACGGTCGGTGTGTGTGAGAGAGTGTGTGTGCCAGGCTGTGTGTGTTTGCGTGACTGATCGTTTCAAGCTGTCTCAGCTTTTTCCCGGTGACAGGTGTCCGAGTGTAAACCTAAGGGCGCCCTCCCACTGTGCCTCCGTCCCGTGCCCCGGGCTTTAGGGTCCTTGTCCTCCCCTCCAGGCCCGTTTGTACTCACACTACCGGGGCCTCGGAGAATGCTTCTTGCTGCCTATCTGCACGCTCGTGCTCGTACACGTGCTCGTACACGTGCGCACGCTCGTGCTCGTACACGTGCAAACGTGCTTTACTAAAGCCCACCTCTCCCAAACGGGCCGTGGACGGCAAGCGTGCCGCTCCTAGACGTGGTACGGTTGCACTCACACTGGTCAAAGGAACCAGACTTTAGCCGTGACACGTGCTGGGGCACGGCACGGAGAGACAGTGGGAGGGCGCCCTTAGACCCAACAAAGACAGTGAAGTAAAGAGAGGGTCTGTGTACTGTGTGACTCTGCCACACACACACACACACACACACACACACACACACACACACACACACACAAACAACATGACTCTCAAGATGTGTTTTCACAGGGAAACAATGAACCATAGATATCGTAGCTTCTAAAATTCTTACGGTTATAAAACGACAATGTTACGTAACAGTGGTTACGGCAAAGTCTGTTAATCCCAACATCCCTGTGATGACGCCGGTGGTGGTGGTGAAGGAGGAGCAGAGCTGCATCAGGGAGCAGCACGGGGGGTTTGTTTTGGCTCAGGTTTTGGTGCAGCCATGGAAAGAGTTAGCCAATAAATGGTGTGTGTGTGTGTGTGTGTGTGTGTGTGTGTGGGGGGGGGGGGGGGGGGCAACAATTTTCCTGCAGGAGCCAAGAAGAGTTCTTCAACATCCCCCTGCACTGTTTAACAAGAGGGAGGAGTGCAAAACAACTGTGGGCTGAAGTTCCACATGCAGAGTCTTAAACTATCTACATGTTCTAGAAGCATTTTATTAAAACACGTAGGGCGCACTCCCACTGTTCCTCCGTACCGTGCCCAAACAGGTTTTACGGGTCAAGCCTAGTGCGTTTGACCAGTGTGAGTGCAACCGCTCCGCCGTAACTGCGGCACGCTGGCCGTCCACGGCCCGTTTTGGAGAGGTGGGCTTTAGTAAAGCACGTTTGCACGTGTACGAGCACGAGCGTGCGCACGTGTACGAGCACGAGGCCTACGGCGGTTCTGAGGTCATTTCCTGTGTGCCTGTTGGGACGTAGAAAAAAGAAGGAGGGACCATGCGCGGACATTTCAAACAATGGCGGTGAAAGGTTCACGTTGGTGTGATGCGGAGGTGGAGTGTTTACTGCAGATTTGGTCGATGAAAAGATTCAAAAACAGTCGACAAGACGCACAAAAACTCCGAGGTCTACGGAAAGATCTGGAAACAAAGCCACGCATCGCCATGACGTCATCAATGCGTGTGACGTGTTACGGCGTGATGACGTATAGGCAGCAAGAAGCATTCGCCGAGGCCCAGGTAGTGTGAGTACAAACGGGCCTGGAGGGGGGGACAAGGACCCTAAAGCACGGGGCACGGGATGCACGCACAGTGGGAGGGCGCCCTTAGATCAAGTCATTGTCACACACTACGGTGCACCGAGACTTTGCCACACCCACGGAACAACAGACGATGATTCCTCATAACGTTTCCTTTGACGCTAAAATTGCTCGCACTTTGGTCAAGGCACAAAAACCTCGTTCCCACCTGGTTCTACGTTGCAGTCAGTGAGGGAAGAGTCTCATGTCCGGCAGCGTTGCAGCAGCTTTTATGATTTTGTCCTTTTTTTTAAGGAGTCCTGGAAAAAGTGAGTTTTTGCAGAGTTCTGGCAGATAACTTGTGTGTTCTGGTGACAACACCCCCTTTCTCCAATGTTCCTTTCTCAGCTCATATGTTTCCCATCAGGCAGAGCCATCTACATGACGTCAGTGTGCGTATGTGTGTGTGTGTGTGTGTGTGTGGGGAATGGCAAAGAAACCAGTCCTGCTTTCCAGATGTGAGAGAAAAGGAGGGAAATGAGGAGAACAGGATGGACAAAAGAGAGTGTGACAACACAAACAGACCGTCGCAGACTTACAGAATCACCCTGGTTCCAGCTGCGTTCGTCTTGTGGTCGTTTCTGCCCGTTAGTCGCCTTTATTGACACTTAACCCGCTGCAGCCAGATCGTATCTTACCCAACAGCAGGGCCTGACACCATCCTCAAACCACAGTTTCCTCATTTGCTCTCTGCAGAGGAATCCATTTTGTAAACACTAGTATTAGTTCGCTCTCCTCTTGATTTACCCTTGGCCTTGGATACTCTGGCTTCTCCATAACTCCTCTTCTTAGAAGCCACAATGACTTCTTTCTTCAGTTTTAACCTCCCAGCCTGACCCAACAGGGCCGCGTTAGCCACTGTTAGCTGCTGTTAGCTGCTGTTAGCCGCTGTTAGCTGCTGTTAGCTGCTGTTAGTCACTGTTAGCTGCTGTTTGCTGCTGTTAGTCACTGTAAGCTGCTGTTAGCTGCTGTTAGTCACTGTTAGCTGCTGTTAGCCGCTGTTAGTCACTGTTAGCTGCTGTTAGCCGCTGTTAGCCGCTCTTAGCTGCTGTTAGCTGCTGTTAGCTGCTGTTAGCCGCTGTTAGCCGCTGTTAGCTGCTCTGGACGCATCCCAAACGCTCTGCCGGCCTGTTATTCAACCTGACCCCTCTCTGACCTCCCCCGGCCTCTCTGGCTGTTAAAGCTGAGGATGTAAAAAAGGGCTGTGACTTCTGGTCATTAAAGCACATTTGGTGCAATTAAGGCTTTAAGTGTCCCTCCCTTGATTACTTCTCAAGATAGTGTTTGTAGAGCGAGCCTGCGTTTCTAAAGGCCAGACGCAATCACCCCCCAGCACCACCCCCCCTTTCCTTTTTGTTCTATTTTTACAGTGGTCCAGACCATAAAGTCAGTCAGGAGGTGGCTTTGGCTGTGTCACAGTGAGGTCACGGAGGGTCACGAACCTTCTGTGACACCTAGAACTGAGTCCTCTGAGGCAGGTCTGTGTCAAATACACGTTCTTATCAATTGGTGTGAACCCTCCTGCAAGAACATGTCCAAAGCCCCTTTCACACAGGCACCGCAAACCTGAAAGGATCTGGACTTTACCCGGCGGGGCTGAATGTGTGAACGCAAATATGTGACTCAGTCAAATGGAGTTTACCGTGCCAGTACCCTAGGACACAGACCGGGTCATCCAGTGATGGAGTGAGCCCATGTGTCGTGATGACGTTGACACCGTGCACCAGCCGACAGCGGAGGAAACAAACATCTGAGGGTGATTTACATAAGACAGCAATGAAAATGCTTAACTGGAGAGACTCAGGGACGTCGGACCGACACCGAAATCATCACAGAAATTCAGAGATCGGCTACAGACTCTGTTGTTTATGACCAAACTAAGAACTGGCTCCACGCCCCCCCTCCCTCTTCACACATGCAGCACACGTGTGAAAGAGAAACTCCTGACACTGTCCAGGGTTCATACGTGAAACCGGCTCAAGACTACGACTCTTCTTGTGAACAGAGCCGTTTTGAGACTTGGCAGATTCTCCGTTGACTCGACCGGAGTGATGTGTCTCGTTGGATGGAGCCTTGTTGTCTTAGACGCCAGGTTTATATGGCTGCAGGGTCAAGCGGTCACTGTTTTACAGGGGTGGAGGCTAGTTCACAGGCAGCACAGGCCCCTCTCATGCCATCTGGTAGCCATAAAGTCAGTCCAGTGAGCCTGACTTTTGTACTGTTTAATGGGGCTCTCTGGGGGTGAGTTTAGGTGGGAGAAGATGTAGAACTCCTGTTTTGCCCCTCGCTCCTCACCGTAGGACCGCAGTTTGATTCCTGCTTAGAACAGGATGAGGTCAGAAGTTTACCTGTGGCATCTGTTTGATGGGTTTCAGCTTAGTGCTGTGCATGAGGCTATGGTGCTGCAGCTCGAAGCATTAGGAGCTGCAACAGTTGTGTCAGTAGGTCGTCATCGCAACTGATGCAAGCATCTTAAAACATGCAGAAACCCGCCGAACGGCCAGGCCTTCCTTATTTATTGATTCCTTGCACTCGCTGAAGGTTACATGGAGGATGTTGCTGCACTATTCAATACGCGTTCAGTTTCAAAACAGCTGACGACGTCGAAGAGCTGAGACTTAAAATAGACGATGTGCAGAAACGCTCGCCAAGTTGCATCTTCTTCCGCTTCTCCCAAGTTTCCCCGGCCTTGAACACGAGTCTCAGTGACATAACTTTCACTGGCGGCGAGCGCTCGCAGACGTGTCAGATAAGAGAGTGAGAAAGGAAACATGTGAGTATTCTCAGCGCCACCAGAATGAGACAAGGCCGGGGCGGCGGAAAGGTCACAGATAAATGAAATGGTGACCCAGTCCGACATGTGTTCTTAACCCCAAACACAACACCACTGAACCGTTCCTTCCAGAGATGTCTGAACGGGTGCTGGAGCACATTTCTGAAATTCAAAAGTACCCCAAGCAGAACAAATTTGACCAGTCAGAATTGATAAGATGCCCGCGGAGGAGCTGACATCAGTGAGCGGCCGGGTACAGAGGGAGGCCGAGGCTGCAGAAAAGCTTAAGGACAGTACTTTTGTCCCAATTACAGCTAATCCCTTTAGCTGGAGAGAAAGTGGGGACCCCCTGCTAGCTCCTCTGACTACACAGAGAAAGCTATGTGGAGAGGAGAGCTAAGCAAATGAGGGGGGGAGGGCAAGACCTCGCTACCCCCCCTCGAGAGGAGAAAGTCAAGAACTATCATCTGTCTTTTGTCTTTGCAATCCATCGGCCTTTCACATGAAAACGTGCCACTTTTCAGCCGGGGCTCGAATTATGTTAAATTGAGAGACTTTAGCCGGACCAATCCTGTTATGAGCATCAGCGCTGGGGGGGTGGGGGGGTGAGGGGCTGCAGAGGGGGGGAGGCACAATCTCCTTAAGTGATTAATCACCATGTGAAAGTGAAACCTACTGAGGGATTTTTCCACCTCAAAATCGCAGCTTCACTCATTGAGCCTTTGTTTCTTTTTATCTGTGCACGTTTTGCATAAAGCCTCAGATCTGAGCGAGCGAGGGACGAACATTTGATATCACAGCGTTAATAAAATGTGCAGAACATGTTCAGATGAACTGATTCACACTGAGTTTCATGTTGAAAAACCACAAATAAAATGAGCAGAATTATCAACTGTTCCATTAAAACACATTAAAATGTTATCAGGCTTTTGCAGAGATTTTATTTCTGCGTGTTTTGCAAACAGGGCGGCCATCTTGGATCTAAACACGACCACACTGCAGACTCAGGGCGCACTCACACTGTTCCTCCGTCCCGTGCCCCGTGCTTTAGGGTCCTTGTCCCCCCCTCCAGGCCCGTTTGTACTCACACTACCTGGGCCTCGGAGAATGCTTCTTGCTGACTATACGTCATCACGCAAACGTGCTTTACTAAAGCCCACCTCTCCCAAACGGGCCGTGGACGGCAAGCGTGCCGCTCCTAGACGTGGTACGGTTGCACTCACACTGGTCAAAGGAACCAGACTTTAGCTGTAAAACCTGTTTGGGTTGGTATGGATGGACAGTGGGAGTGCGCCCTTAGACCCCAGTCGAGTACACACAAAGAGATCCACACACACGTGTGAGCGTGTGGTGAATCATGCATACACGGTGCAGGCACCCACACAGATTAGCTACTTACACACAACACAATACACACAACGTAATCTGCACAATATGCTCCACTCGTTCCTTTCGTTTTTGTCTCACAGCGTCTCGCAGACATCGCTCTCTCAGCACACAGCCGGAGGCACGCAGGCAAAAAACCCTTCTCCTTCATCGCACCACCTAATGAGTGAGGGTGAAGCTGTTTGTTTTTCACACCAGGGCCCTGCTAAATGCCTTCTCCTGCAACGCCACAGTTTGCATAAGGATGCCAGTTGACAGACCGCTCTCCCCGTGCTAACGATGTCAACGCTACGTCTGAAAATGCATCTTTTCCTCCTGCAGTGCTTTTCAGGAAGTGTCTCTTTAGTGTGAATCAGTTTAAAAAAAGATGGAAAACAACATTAAAAACAGGGGTCGACATTCGCTCGCCACGCACCAACGCACATGCATTAAATATCACTAATTAATAAACATGTATTCTAACTTGGCAGCTGTTACTGTGGAGCCCTGTTCTGATCATTTCAGTGAAAACCTGCTTCTCACATGGTCTGGACATGTTTCTATGGTTGAAGTTAAAGCTTGTTTTTTAGGGGTTAGGCTGAAAACCGCGTTTAGATTCCAGACAGTTGCTAATTAGAATCATTTAAAACTGTGTTTGATTAAAGAAGCTCACAGTAAATCGTGTTCTGCATCAGTCAGAGGTAACAGTCTCCAGACACAGTATCCTGTGTCCTGAGTCAATGAAAACACGTCAGAAGGCCGTGACAGCAGAGGTTTTTCAGCCGTCGTAGAGGGTCTGAGGGCGCACTCACACTGTCCTTCCGCACAGTGCCAAAACAGGTTTTTCGGGTCTAGCCTAGTGCGTTTGACCAGTGTGAGTGCATCCGCTCCGCGCGGTTTGTAGAGCGCGTTTGCACATGTACGAGCACGAGCGTGCACATGAGGACGAGGCCTACGGCGGTTCTGAGGTCATTTCCTGTGCGCCTGTTGGGACGTAGAAAAAAGAAGGAGGGGCCATGCGCGGACATTTCAAACAATGGCGGTGAAAGGTTCACGTTGGTGTGATGCGGAGGTGGAGTGTTTACTGCAGATTTGGTCGATGAAAAGATTCAAAAACAGTCGACAAGACGCACAAAAACTCCGAGGTCTACGGAAAGATCTGGAAACAAAGCCACGCATCGCCATGACGTCATCAATGCGTGTGACGTGTTACGGCGTGATGACGTATAGGCAGCAAGAAGCATTCTCCGAGGCCCAGGTAGTGTGAGTACAAACGGGCCTGGAGGGGGGGACAAGGACCCTAAAGCACGGGGCCAGGACGGAGGCACAGTGGGAGGGCGCCACGACCATAAGCTGATCAATCCTGAATGAACGGCTCAAACCTCTGCACGCCGACGCGTTAATAAAAATTGAGGGGAGGTAATTTGAGGCCCCTCCTGCTCCTTCACCTCCTCCACCGACCCTTCCACAGTTGCCCCCCCCTCCTCTGTCTCCTGCACCTCGATACCCCCCGAGGTCCCCCAACGCCCGCACCCCCACCTGCTACCTCCTTGCCCCTCTTACAGGAAGAGATGGGGCAGTGGGGCCTTTTTATGAGTTGCTGTTCGCAAAGCAATTACTGCGCTTTAATGAGGCTGTCTGGAATTTCACAGCCCCCCTCTGCAGTGTCACTTAAGCCCAGGGAAGGAAAAATATAAAACCACTACAGAGAGGGGCACTCGCCAGCCCGAGAAAGACTCAGAAAGTGTCAAATAAAGCACCTCCTGGATCAAATTCACGAGCTAACAGAGAGAACGTATATAAGTCTAATATTGTGTTTTGATCGTTTACACAATAAGCTCCTGAGCATCTGTATGTTCTGGATGACCTTTGGGTGTCTCACAGTTCAATTCAGCTCCGATTCTTTGGTTCGTGGTTCGAGTGCAAGCTTCAGTATCTGCTCCAGGCCGCTGTGAGCTCATAAAGACAGAGTGGCAAAACATAGCATGCAACCATAAGATTCATTTATTTGAAAAAGGTATAAACTTATTGCAATAACGTAAACACACAAAGGCAAATCTACGACTAAATGTCCTTTATTCATGCTTCATTTGCACAATTCCCAGTGACTACAACAATAAGTTCATCCTCTTGTCCCTGTCGGGGTCGTGGGGGGGCTGGAGTCGATCCCAGCTGACATCGGGCGTGAGGCGGGGTCCACCCTGGACAGGACACCAGTCTATCACAGGACACATAGAGACGAACAGAGACAGACAACCATTCACACCTACGGGTGATTTAGAGTCATCAATGAACCGAACACCTGCACGTCTTTGGACTGTGGGAGGAATGTGCTCTCATGCATTTACCGTAAATGTCAGAATACGGGCGCACTACAAATACAGGGCCGGCCGGTTTGACGGCTCGCGTTCGTAGTGTCGCCGAAGTGCTTGACTTACATTTTGCAAACCTTGCGTATTCAACGACTCGTGTCCAGATCCGTCTTCTCCTGGAGAGTGTGAAATCCAACGTGCGCCCAAACACTTGCTGACAGCGACGGACAGGCTGACAGTGACTGTTTGCTGCAGCGCGTGTTCACCGCAAGACGGAAAACAGTTTGTAATAATTGATTTTTGAAAGTTATGAATTGATTTGGAATTTTAGAAGATAGGACTCGGACGGATAGGATGCACATGGTCTACACCAGCGGTGTCAAACTCAACATATGTTGCATGTGTCCCTTCTCTCCAGATGTGTAACGTTGACCCTTTCCAGTGCAGCTCCTTGTTCTTGTCGTGGTGTTTCTTCTGTTTGATTCTTTGGTCACAGCCACGGTGACAAACAGCTCTTTATCTTCACACACAGATCATCTGCTGAAGCTCCTGTCCTCCATCTTTCTTTGGGGCGTTTTTGTGGTGTTTTGCGTCTGTCTTTAGCTGTTTCATCATTTTTTTTTTTTTTTTCGTCTTTCTTTACTAAATTAAAAAAAAAAAAGACTTCAAACGTGTGTGTAATGTTGAACCTGTGGCTCTGCAGACGAGACAAACAGCTCTTTACCTTCAGACACAGATCATCTGCTGAAGCTCCTGTCCTCCATCTTTGTTTGGGTCGTTTTTGGGGAGGGGTGGATTCAGTGTGTCTGCAGAGACTGGCAGCATGGATGCTCATGTGTGTTAACAGAAGAGTAGACGTGTGAGCTTTATACTCACGGGCCAGCTCTCACAGAACCTTGATATGATCTTAGGGGCCAAATATAATCACACCACGGGCTAGATTTGGCCCACGGGCCTGAGTTTGACCCACCTTGTCTACACGTTGTGTGGGTAAATCCACGTGATGAGAGGGAAACTAGTGATGAGAGCAGTAACTCTTGAAAACGCTCCAACGAGGATGATTTCAATTACAGTGAAATGAAGCTATCCCTCATTTCGCTGGAACCCCCTGAACGACCACTTTGTGATCTGTGGCTTTATTGTGCAATTTAGTTTGCTGTTATTTTATGCTGAACGCCTGCAGATGATTTAACTTCTCTCTTCTCTCTCCTCTTCCATGACTCCGTGGTGCGTTCCTCCTCCTGCTGCTGCGGCTGTGTCTTCATCTACAGGTGAGTGTCTCTGTGTGCACGTCTCTGCTCGTTTGTTTCCATAGCTGCAGTCACAACACCACGTTAGATGTAGCAGCGGCTGTCCATTCTCACCTTGATAACACACTACACATGCTTCCAGAAGCACTGCTGCTGTTCATACAATGATATATTCCCCAGGAACTGCAGTAAAACACACACACACACACAAACACACACACACTGGGTCCAGGTTAGTCATGTTACATGTGCTGCATAACTGTGCTCACCCTGCTGCTGCTGCCGCCACGTTTCATACGTTCAGACTGTGACTGTCTGGTGGGCGTAGGAGGGAGGAGCTGCAGCGTTCGGGATGAAGGGGAGGGGAAGGGTGCGGTAGTGAAACCCCTCAGCGCAGACCGACATGGGTCTAACCAAAATGGCCGCCCACCACAGGCCTCAGTGAGATGGAGTAGGGTGTAACCACATGCTTCTGCTATGTTCCACATAGCAGCGGTGCACGCTGCGACCTACAAACGATGAATGTGTGCACAGCAAGGCTTTGCTTTGTTCAGCCCCATGTCTTACACATGAGTGCAAGGTGGTGACAGCGGCAGAAAACACAGATTAGGAGCCGTTACAAAGGACGTACGACGTATTTGAGAGGGGACTGGGAGGCACGTCTGCTAACTGATAAGACTGACTGATGTTGGTGTCCGCTGCATCTTTGTCTCAGTGTCCAGACTAAAACATAACCCTTCAGTTTTCAGCAGCGTTTCCAGACGTAGTGTGGACGTGATGCGTAAACATAGCAAAAGATATGCATTTTAAAACTAAAACATAGTGTTGATGTAGCTTTAGGGGCTAAAGTCTAGTTCCTTTGACCAGTGTGAGTGCAACTGTACTGCGCCCAGGCACTGCACGCTTGCCGGCCGAGGCAGTAAAGCCCGGATGAATGTGTACGGGCACGAGTATCGAGGGCGGTCCTGAGGCTATTTATACGCAACTGTCAACGACGGACATGATGCCGACGAAGGGTTCGTGGTGGTTTGATGCAGAGATGGAGTGTTTGCTGCAGATTTGGTCGAACAAGACGCACAAAATTCATAGAGCTGAGGACCTATAAGCAAGAAGCATTCGCGCCAAGGCCCACAACACAAGTAGTGTGAATACAAACGGGCCTGGGCGGCGGGGGGAGGTGGGAGGGGGGGACGATCACCCTAAAGCACGGGGCACGGTACGGACGGACAGAGTGAGCGCGCCCTTGGTCCTTAGGATGGGTCAGAAATACTCCCCCCTACATTTCCTGCAATGCAAACATTTGTATTTCTTTAACTGAGAAGACAAAATCCAACTGTGGAGTGGACACGGGTTAGAGAAGTCCATATTTACTTCACTTCAGTTCAGAAACCTGCAGCTAAGAGGAAGAACCCACTGCTGCCTCTGTCCTCCTGCGGTGGATCACCAGTGTGTCTGTCTGTGGGAGAAGGGTGTTGAAGTCACCTCCTCTGCACTGGAGCACACAACAATCTCACACACACTTCTTTACGGTTGAATTCTTGTTATGCATCAAAAAAAGCGTTGTATGTTCTTCTCATTGTGGACTTTCCACCTCTGGGAGATACTGCATCAGCTCAGCTGTGGGATGTACAAGACCTGGAGGGGGGGATGCACCGAGGTCAAGGGTCAGGGTGGCTCTACGTGTGTGTGTACGGTCTAAATCCTCCTCTTGGGAATGCAAATGTGTTCTGATAGTGTGGCCGCTGCACCCTGAGGGCTCCCAGTGTGTGTGTGTGTGTGTGTTTGTGTGTGTGTGTGTGTGTTTGGGAGATAGGGGGTAATCCCAGGACAGGGGTGAGAGGTCATGTCCTTCGCTGAGGACAAACAGGACCAGAGAGAGAGAGGGAGAGAGAGAGAGAGAGAGAGAGAGAGAGAGAGAGAGAGAGCGAGAGAGAGATGTAGTAATGGGTCATTGGTGCATAAGAGTCCAGAACAGCACCAAAGTCTCCACTAACATCAGAAACAGGTTGTTTTCGCGTGGACGTACCCTCGGTTATACCACGCAGGTCGGTGTGACATGAGTCCGTCACACGTCCATGAGACTCGACGCAGAAAGCGCTGACTCGACAAAACTCAACGCAGTCGAAACAGAACCGCGTCAGGTTTGATCTTGAATTCCGTGACAGTGAGCGATCGCCAGCATCCTCGCTGTCAGTCCAGTGACGGTGCCCGTGCCAGATGGAGGAGCTTGCATGTTGCATGTGGGTAGAGAAGTATTTCTCAACCGTGTAATTAATGCGCCCGGTGACACGCTTAGAGGCAGCCAATCGTATGACAGCGTTGACCAGCTGCAGGCGGACTGGGCTGTACTTTGGGGCGCGGTCATCGAGGCCGTTTGAAAAACTCTGTTCAAAGTTCAAGTGGAGAATCAAAACCAGCTGCAGCGCTGTTTTGACTGGAACGCCACCATTTTGTTTCTTCGTGTGCGCCATAGTTGATTTTGTTTTGTCTGCACGTCAGCGTGTATTAGTGCGTCTGACACTGTCCACGGTCTGCAGACTCTCTAAAAGATCAGACATGATGTGAAACTTCATATTTATCAGAGCAAATCAAACACGACTTCCTGTCACATTTCATCACAAACCACTGGGAGCTGCATCAGACAGCGGCCGCGCGGGTTTGGCGTCCGCTGCGTTCCTTGTTTCCATTTCACCTCGTCACGCCTGGCGCTCCGACTGAGACACGCCGAAGCTGAGAGGTGAAGAGAAACGGAGGAAGGGACAGACAGAGAGCACAGGGAGAGAGGAGGGAAACTGTGTCCGTGCGTGCAGACGTGTGCGTGTGCGCGCTTTTGGCGGGCGGCACGCCCTTGCAGGTTTCTCTATCACTCAGCTTCCATTAATTTTTAATTGCTTCCTCCGCCTGGCACACAGCTCCACTTTTCACTCAGTGAGCAGAAAGGAGGAGGGAAGACTCCCCAGCAGAGGAGAGAGGAAGGAGAGATGGATGGAGAGGGGGAGGAGGAGGGACGGCGAGGAGGAGGAGAGATAAAGAGGAAGAGAGGAAGGAGAGGTGGATGGAGAGGGGGAGGAGGAGGGACGAGAGGAGGAGGAGAGATAAAGAGGAAGAGAGGAAACGCTGGAGAAAACTCTTTCCATGAGCCAGATTTGACTCGGCCCTCTTTTCACTCTCCTCCTGCTCTTCCTCCCTCGCTCCTTCCTCACCTCCATCCTCCTCCTCCTCTCTTTCCTTAATCACCGTCCCCCTTTCAGCCCTTTTCTCTCAGCCGCTGCGTTCCGGCCCTTTATCATCGTTGGTGAATAAAAGAAAACCAGAGGAAACCCGGCGCCTTTGATGGAAAACACTGGAGTTTCAGCACACTCGACACTACCACCATCTCTCCCTCCATCCCTCCATCCCTCCATCCCTCCCTCTCTAAATTAAACATCAAAGGGACAACCCTCCACTAGGTGCTCTCGCTCACCCACTCCGCCAGCGATGCCACGGTGCTTTTCCCTTGTTTGAAAGTAACAGAATGTATTTCACACCTAATCTAACCCTCTTCTGCTCCGGCTCCTGCTCGAGTGCGCTCTCGAGTTTTCAAGTGTGCGAGCCGAGGCGAGTGGGGGGGGGGGGGGGGCGCCGAGGCTCGGAGGCAAAAGGGGAGAGAGGGAGAACGCATTAGGGTTTGTTGATGTTTTGTACCAATGTTCATGGATAGAGACGGCTGCAACTACAGCCTCAGGCATCCTGACTAGAAGTTACTATGGAGCTCCTGATTGGAGACTCCGTCCGTCGGCTCTCTGTCCGTCCGTCGGCTCTCTGTCCGTCCGTCCGTCTGTCCGGTGATGTGCTGAAAACGTTAGAAGAATTTAGTTCTAGCGCAGACGTAGCGTCTCCGTCAGCTCCGTTCTCTAACTCGATCCAATCGTCCTCGCCTACAGGAGTCTCCATCTTATCAGACTTTGACTCCGCCTCATTTCCTCTGACCAAAAAAGGGCATGTATGTGACGTTGGCGGGAGGGGCGTACGTCCATCTGGCTGACGTTTACCTCCGAGGAGAAGTGAGGGCCAGAGGCTAGCTGTCACTCAAGAGGCCACGCCCCTAATTATTCATACACTTTAACCTCCAATAAAATAAAAACTAGCCCCTCCCCCTCAGTGTTGTCATGGAGATGTGAGCTAAACAGACAGACTAGAATGTTCTTTTGTCCTTAAACAGGTTTAATGATGCTGTGTAAACGGCTGTTTAACATGGGGCTCAATGAGAAACTGCTCTGTTATGAAACCTGCCCCTAGTGGACACTCAGAGAACTGACGCTGACGGAGCTTCCTGATTGGATCAGACAGGAACCGCTCAAATTTTGGCCACCTGTGATTTAACTCACACCGGCTCGTTACGGTCCAGATCGGCTGCTGTCATTAAAATAGCGTTGCTCCAGATGATATCCCGGGTTTGTTGACGCCTGTTCGTGGGCGTCCCTTTAGAAAGGTGGACGCCGCTCCGCTGGTCGACCCTGAATCCCGGCTCGTGACCAAAGGGGACCGGATCTCGACTCCCTGACTGTGAAACTCTCTCGCTTATTGAAATTAAACATAATTAGCGTCTTTAAAATCCTTCTTAAAACGATCTTTTATAGGAAAGAATCCATGAATATTTAATGTTGCAGGGTTTTTATCATTCCTCACTTGATATTTAAGATTTATATTTATATATTTTAACTTTATTTAATCATATTTCGTGTAACTGTTAATTGCTCTTTATCACTTTCCTACAATGTGCAAGTGCTACAAAGACAATAACATGTATTTCTACTGTTTGTGGTTCTTCTAAATATTATTTATATCAAATCAACTCTATCCAGGATTTGGCTGCTTCAGTTTTACTTCTGCTTTTGTCGCTAATGTTAGCAAACGTTAGGTAGCTATTTCTGTGTCGTTGACGTTACTCAGTCTGTGCATCACTTCCTGCTCCACTGGCTCTCAGTGAGGTCACACACTGATGCTGTCTGGGATCTGGAGAAGTGTCCTAATGTGCCAATACCATCGACTGTCATCACCACGCGTGGTCACAGTCGCCTCTGCACAGCAAACGTTACTTATCCTTACTTTATCATACAAACAGTGGGAGAACAGGAGCTTTTTTATGCATTAACAGGTAAAATTAACTGTTGTATACATGCAAATCTTTGTAAATTTGGAGGATATTCATCGCTGCTGCAGAATATCCTCTACCTACAAGTTCAGTCCCAAAATAAAAGTGCCGATTTTAGCATTCTGAGAGTTACAAGAGTGGAGAGGATAAAAGAAAGGCTCGGGGAGGGAGGAGGAGAGGGAGAGAGACTGCTGGCTCCTTGCCATGCCCTCTCAGTGTGACCTTCCTCGTAAATAGCTCATACGACCCCCCCCTCCCTCGTTCCGATGGGAGGAAGATAGAGAAAGCTGAGACGGATTTAAGCACCGCAACAAGCCCCCTTTTTATTTCTGCCAGTCTCCCTTTTTATAACAAGAAGGCCAGGTGTAGCAGACCCCCATAAACACGAGCCGCCTGCAGACTGCATACACACCCTGACCCCCTCACTGATCCTGTTTCTGATGTCGACGCTGTGAAGCTGCAGAGGAAGGACTAGTTTGATCCAAACTCAACACAAAAGGACGCCGAGCTGCAGCTGAAGCTCGGACTAAAATACGACATGTCTAAGGTCACAGGACCGAGCACGAGCACGTCTTCCTGGAGCTCATTTGACTGTTAAATAGAGCAGTGTTGCAATTAACTATTGCATAAATTGGTTTGCCAAATTAAATTGCCAGAGTGTGACATCAAGTCTCTATGGAGACGAGAGCGACTCCTCCACTTTGCTTCATGCTGCAGCGCTGATGTAGGACACAAGGCTGTGGGTTTGTGTCGGTCGGCATCAACGAGCTGGACTCAAACAAGGTTTTGCACCAACTGTATTAAAACAGGCACTGCTGGCGTAACAACGCACCACTATAACCATAGTGTAGTTTGCTACAGGCTCTGGAGCCAAGTCTGTCAGAGCAGCAAGAACCAAGTGGAGGAAGGTGGAGAAAATGAGCAAATGGCACTTCTCTTCCTCCGTCCCTCTGTTCGCTCTTGGTCGCTGGGATGCAGTCGCTGCTGGCCGAGGCAGATGGCACGTGGACCGTGAAAAAGGCAGCGCCCACAAATCCTTACCCACCAACCGGGCAGCACCCACCTGGGTGCCACCTGCTCCTCTGGTCTGTTTGACCCTGTGCCAGCCACGCACACCGAGGAGCACATGGCTCAGACCCGTGAGGCGAAAGAAAGAAGAACATTTTTACACTCATTTGTTTTAACGTCAGGCTCAAATAGTGTTCTGTGAATCTGACTAACTGCAAAATACACACTCAGACACGACTGGGTAAGAAAAATAAACCTTACTAAGCAGAAAATCTCACGGTAACGTCACAAAAAATGTATTTCTCTCAAGCCACATAGTCAAAACAGGAAGTGAACCCGCAGTGAATTATGGGTAACGTAGTTGAAGAAGAAGAAGAAGAATTCCTTTATTCGTCTCGCAACGGGGAAATTCAATTTTCACTCTATTTTTAATCATGTTACACACACACACACACATACACACACACACACACACACACACACACACACACACACACACACACACACACACACACACACACACACACACACACAGGCCTGAAATACACACACATGCACAGACAGGACCTATACACATGCAACTAATGGAGAGATGTTAGAGCGAGGGGGCTGCCATTGAACAGCGCCCCGAGCAGTTGGGGGTTCGGTGCCTTGCTCAACAGCACCCCGACAGTGCCCAGTCCACGCTCCATTCATGGTCCATACAGGGACTCGAACTCTTTTCGTTCCCAGCCAAGTCATCTATGGACTGAGCTACTGCCGCCCATGGTTTTGACTCATGCACTCACTGCTCGTCAAACTACAGTGTAAACCACATGTAATAATGCAATTATGCACGTTTAAATACACCCAAATACCCCTTTAGGTAAACTTAATCAGTATTAACTATATATAACTTTAATTAACTCAAAGTGCTTAATATGCCACATGTTAAACTTAAAGTTCAACTAACACCATTGCTCCTAATCGTCCCCCTGTCTGTTGTTTAATTGCATTGTTGGAAACCCGTCTCTGCACACGGTGAAGGTTAACAAGCACAGTCTCCTTCTTCACTGCTGTCTGGATCAGTCCCTGAACGTGTCCAGTGGTGCTGCAGCTGTCTTTGCTGCATGCTGCACGCACACACACACGCTCTGTGTGCTGCAATAGGAGACGTAAAAGTTGACCTATATACAGCGGCGAGCTATAGATGCGCCTGTTGTCTCTGAGTCACCCACTGTCTCGCTCCGAGGCGTTGTCGTCCAGGCTCGGCCCTATAGAGGAAGCTGCGCTCTTTTATCCGGTCGCACACTAAACAGAATATCAGCTTTCTGCACAAAGCGTCTCCTGGATATAAGGTTCGTGCTGTAGGGTGCGTTCACAGCGCAGGAGATTTGCCGAGGACATAAAGGACCGTGCAGATTAGAGCGGCTCAGTTACGGCAAAATCTTAACCACAGTTATTTTGGTCATATTGAGACGACGATGATTTCACAGGATCACGTACTGACTCTGCAAACATCATGCATTTAAGGGACTTTTCCTTAAAACACGTCTTTTTAACGATAGGTTTTCTGAAACATTAGAATATAATTTAACTAAAAATCAATGAAAAACATATTTAATACTCAAAATATATGAAAGTATCCATGTTTCAGTGTCTGTCTGCAACATATTACTGTCCTAAACATGTTTCCAACACTTCGTTAAGCTTTATTCAACATATTCCAGTCAGTAACGCATTAAATAGGGGATTATATGCAGGCGTGATGTGGAATAACAAGATTAATTATTTGTTTTAATAATTGTGGAAGCAAAAAATTGTAATTGAGAGTAAAGTTTGTAAGTTTTTCGTTGCTTTAGGGTCCTTGTCCCCCCCTCCAGGCCCGTTTGTACTCACCCTACCTGGGCCTCGGAGAATGCTTCTTGCTGCCTATACGTCTTCTTTTTTCTACGTCCCAACAGGCGCACAGGAAATGACCTCAGAACCGCCGTAGGCCTCGTGCTCGTACACGTGCGCACGCTCGTGCTCGTACACGTGCAAACGTGCTTTACTAAAGCCCACCTCTCCCAAACGGGCCGTGGACGGCAAGCGTGCCGCTCCTAGACGCGGTACGGTTGCACTCACACTGGTCAAAGGAACCAGACTTTAGCCGTGAGATGTGCTGAGGTACGGGACGGAGGAACAGTGGGAGTGCGCCCTTAGACCTTTGTGGATGTGCAGTTAGGGGGAGAAAACCGAGGAGGGTGAAGGTAATTGTGTTTTCTGCTAGGAAGCTTGTTTACACTCTTTCCTTTAGGATGTAATTGAAACCTCTGGTCGGCCGAGGCTACACGTCAAATCATCCTCCCCCCTCCAAGTAAACAGGAAGTACTTCCATCCGTAGCCTTCATTAATATTAATCTCTATCTACAGTACATCCACTCACTACTGTAAGTGAAGTATTCATGGTCATGCATGTTAGAAAGCCCATTCACAGAGTTGCAGTACATGACTTTCAGGTCCTCTCAGGGGCTTTTCCCGGTTTGATTTTTACAAGAGGGGTGTGGATTACCTCAGTGTGGGCCTTGAATACGACGGCCTGTTCCAAAGCAGATGTGGTGTGTTGCATGGCGCTCTAGCAGAGAGAATGAGCTCATTGTTTACAGTTGAACCTGGTGCTAATTTTTCTGAAACGCTAACAGCTGCCTAACTGCAACACCAGCCAGCCTCGATATCGCCCCCCAACCCCCCATCCCCCCAACCCCCCCAGCCTCCGTGTGTGCGTGTGTGTTGGCTCTGGCAGACTCCAAAAGACCAACTAGGCGCCTGATGATTGGCACCCCCTCCACTCTAAGCACCATCAGCTCCATCCTAGTGCACTCCCCAAATCTAATCTACGCAATGAAATCGATCAGAGTCGCTGCTCGCTGCGGCCAGGGCAGATTCGCCAGTGTTGGGTTGCCTACTTAAGCCCCCCCGAGTGCCTGGGAGGGAGTCGGTCACGTTGGGGGACTTTGTCATACAGACACACATACCAACTCACTTCTGCATCTAACTCTGTTCAGTACAAGTGGAGTGACTTTGCATTGAGATCCTGTAGCTTTGTTGATACCATCACACACATGCACGTGTTCGTTCCTTATGGCTAAAGGAAACCTGCAAGTGTTGGCGTTTTCATGACTAATCCAGGTAATAACTTAGAGCTACCGGCTTTGCAGGGGAGCGACCATAAAACTAGACAAATGGAGGGATGAAGCCAGTTGAGGAATGATAGTTGTACTCCCCCTAATCGACTTAAGTGCCCTTATTAGTCTTGGGCCATTAGCACCTCAGCTTCCTTCTAATTCACCACATCTATTTGCAGTCCGAGGCGCTTATCTGCTGTCGTGAGCTCCCCTGTCCGCTACGTTTTCCTTCTCCACGACAGTAAACTCTGGCCTTGTACTAATGTATTCCCTGTGAAGTTCAAACCGGTGCTTGGTCTCACCTTGGTGGACATGCGAGTCCCCCTTCCTTTAAATGTATATTTTATAGGCCGCAGAGACACCAGGGAGAGGCCGGACCCTTATTTGTGGTTATCAGCCGCACGAAAGACAGTTTGATGATAATTTACTCGCACTTAAGCCCCGCGGGCAGCTTCCTGCCTGCCTCAGTGCTGTATTTCTCATGCCCTTCCCCCTTTCTCCTGTCTTTTTTGATATTTTCTGCCTCTGTTTTCTGTCTTCCCACTTTCTCCTCAGAGTATGAGGCTCCCGTCCACATGACAGGACAAAGTAAAAGGAATGGGGAAGTGGAGGAAATGGCCGTTTCCTCTTTTTGCCACCACCTCGGCTTCATAAGACCCATTGTCTTTTCCCTCTTCTTTGGTTTAGTGTGCATATGAAAGGCTTATCTTCACGTGTTGTCTCGGGGAAGACAAAATGATGAGACTGTACAATGAAGAGAAAGAGAGAGAGGAAATAGGGAGACCTCTCAGGGAAGTGCAGCTTGTGGAAAATCTCCAGCTCTGCCAGGTCCAACTGGTACATTCTGAACTCTGCACACAACACTTTTTATTTCGCTCGTCCTCTAAGAGAAAGACAGATGTTCTGTCTTTCTGCTCTCCAACTTTCCCCTCCGTTCATGGCCTTTGGAGGCGTCCCAGTGGACAAATTAGCCCCCCAGCTTGAATTTTTGGCGCCATTGCTGCAACTTCCAGGCCTTATGTCAAACTGAACAAAAGAGGTCAGGAACAGTCAGAACTTCAGGACTGTTTGCCTCGGTGCACAATGGTCGAAATACCCAGAGCCAGGAGTCGCTGCATCAGACTTGTCTTCACATCAACGCTGCTTTTATCCGCGATCTGGGGCCAAAGTGGATCATTGGTTATTCACTGACAAGTTATTATACAACTGACAACCACCATCACTGAGTAATGAAGTGGACTTGCAAGTGCCTCCAGGGCTGGGTACAAGAGATGTTCAATACCATTTTGTGTGTGTGTGTGTGTGTGTGTGTGTGTGTGTGTGTATATACCGTATACAGTAGGACAGGGGACTTTGTCTTCATGAAAGTTGCAGCTGATGGAGACAGTTGCAGTGGAGGTGTTGCATGTTGCTAAAGGAGGTTCACATCAACATTTGCATTCACCTGCGATGTAGCTGAACAAGAGGCCCAACTCCTGCTGCAGAAACATCCCAAACCAGGACCCTTCCTCCTCCAAATGAACTGACTTCTTCACACACTTTGGGTTCAGTCTCTCCCCGGTCCTACGCCCAACAGAACGTTTCCATCAGACCCAAATAAAGTGAACGTCCTCTTATCACTGGAGTCACTCTGGACCAGGTCTCCTCTGTCCACACAACCTGCTCCTCAGCAAAGGCAAGTCTGGCCTTTTGATGCTTTCTGCTGATGAGAGGTTTGGTCACTGCAGAGTGGGCGTCATTATCCGCTGATCACTACTAATCCTGTATGGATGTGATATGATTGCTATCATTGTGTTTGTCCTGGCTCAGATTATACATACAGATAATGAATGCTACAGAACTTTCTTTTATTATCTAGTTTAACAGTCATAACTACTTAAAAGAAGAGTATTTTTCAGTGTGAGTGCAACCGTACCGCGTCTAGGAGCGGCACGCTTGCCGTCCACGGCCCGTTTGGGAGAGGCGGGCTTTAGTAAAGCACGTTTGCACGTGTACGAGCACGAGCGTGCGCACGTGTACGCGTGATGACGTATAGGCAGCAAGAAGCATTCTCCGAGGCCCAGGTAGTGTGAGTACAAACGGGCCTGGAGGGGGGGACAAGGACCCTAAAGCACGGGGCACGGGACGGAGGCACAGTGGGAGGGCGCCCTGAGTCTCTGAGGAACCTTGTCTCCTCTGTACAGATACACATGTAAACGTGTCTCATCCTTTTATGAGGTTGGTGGGGCATGTGCTCTCCAATGTTGTGTAAAGTCTCGCATGTGTCACCAACATGAGCGTTAGCATTCCTACCCGCAGCAGAAGGCCAGCCAAGTCCCAGCGCTGATAAAGCCTCAAAACAACGAGCTCACCCAGAGGAGACTGCACACAAACACCCAACTGATACAAAACGTTGTGCAGCATTGAGCCGAACTGATAAAACGGAGATTACAGCCCGGCGACTTTATCTGGAGTTTCTCAGCATTGAAACGAGGGCCGGCTAATTCCAGCTTCGACTGGGGGGGAGTTTTCTTTCTCTTGTGAGGAAAAGGATGAAAGGTCCGCAGCACGGTAACAAAACAGGCTGTGATAAGTGTGTCTGGGAATCTCCTCGGCCTCAGACATAACTGATGAGTGTGATGTTTCACATAGTTTACCAAATGCAATTATGTAACTGTGTCATGGCTGCAGAGGACGGGGGGATGAGGAGGATGGGAAGCGTCTGAACAAGAGAAGAGACCTTGGAGCATGCAGCATAGTAGCCTCGTATGCAAGCTAACGAAACCGTACTCAATAGCATTTTCAGTCTGCTCCTATTCTTCATGTTTATAGCTTTCCTTTTAAATAACAGTCGCTGCAGGGTCTTTGTCATAGTGCGGGTTTAAAACGGACAGGAAGCCAGGGACGCATTTGAGCATCAAGGTTAAATGATCTGCAAAGAGAGAGGGAAAGAGATGCTAACAGTAACAGACAGCTGACAAGATCCAGAGGCAGCTGATAGAGAGTCTGTGACTTCTTCTGCCAGAGTCCGTCTCTCTGGCTCTTGTCTGTGTGTCACGTACACTTTTCCTATAGCCACCATCAGCGCCTGCCCTCCCTCCCTCTCTCCTTCCCTCCCTTCCTCGTCTCCCTCTCTCACAGCTCAGATATCCCAGAGGGCCGTGGGGTTGACTCAGGGCAGCGGGGCTGATTGACCAAAGCGACAGACGACTGGCCTTTTGGCCTGGCGCTGGCCAGTGTCAGCTGACAGTGGCCGTGTGTGTGTGTGTGTGTGTGTGATGCATAATGTTTGCCCTTCCTGATGCATTTCAGAAATGAAAAGCACATCATTCATGAGACCTGGCAAGTGTAGGATGCCAGTAGGGATGTTCCTGATGACTCATGAGGATTAAACTGAAGTTTAAAGTTTAAAGTTAAACTGGTCGACTAGTTTAAAAGTAAGAAAACACAAAATTCAGCACAATTGATCTATAAGTTAATGACTGTACAGGAAATATATTGGGTATTAGTGATAGACCGTTAGACTATTGGTCAATATTTGTGTTTTTAGGTATCGGCCGGTGCGAGCTGCTGCATTCGCCGATGGCATTATTTACAGACAGGCGTCAGACGCCATATTTAAGTTCAATAAACGTTACTTTTTCTTAAATTGAGACTCGTAACATAAGTCGCATCGGCTCCAAACATCGGCTCAGGAAAATCAGCCGTCCACATCAACAATCGGCCCTAAAAGTCCATCTGTTGACCGCTATTGTGTCTATTACAAGAGCCAATTGAAGTCCTAAATGACATTTTTTAATAACCAATTGATTATTGCACATGAAATCAAAGCTTTCCCTTCACTGGAGCTGCGGCGGGCGCCTGGTTAGGGAAACACGCTCCTTGAACTCCATGTTTGTTGTGTAGTATTTGTTGAAACGTCTCAGTAGAGTCATGGTTTAGCATTAGCGATAGCATTGGTGTCTTAATGTGCAAGTTTGATTCACTGCGCTTGCTGGCGTTAGCACAGTACGTCGCTAGCTTTAGTCTGTAGCATTATGCATGCTAGCGATTAACTGATTAGCATTTTAGGTACAGCAAGTGTGGGGAGCAATATGTAAAGACTAGTAGACTCGATCCAGAGCATTCAGGATATCCACGGTTCCTTGAACAGTTAATAGTCTTATTTTTCAGCATGTAATGAAATGTTTCGACTTAAGTATGTCCTGCCTAGTGACCAGCAGATCATTTTTGGTTTCATTTATTGTCCACAATGTGGAAATTTGTCTTTGGTCTCATAAAAGCAACGACCACAGCAACACGTACACGCGAACATCCTCAGGGCAAAGAGCAGGACAGCAGCGGCAATAACGATAAAGACGCATCAGCGGGACACGGTGTTCAGGGCTCCAATGCATTCGCATTCCCATTTGCATTCGGGATGAAGGCATTTTTAGGGCGCACTCCCACTGTGCCTCTGTCCCGTGCCCCGTGCTTTAGGGTCCTTGTCCCCCCCTCCAGGCCCGTTTGTACTCACACTACCTGGGCCTCGGAGAATGCTTCTTGCTGCCTATACGTCATCACGCCGTAACACGTCACACGCATTGATGACGTCATGGCGATGCGTGGCTTTGTTTCCAGATCTTTCCGTAGACCTCGGAGTTTTTGTGCGTCTTGTCGACTGTTTTTGAATCTTTTCATCGACCAAATCTGCAGTAAACACTCCACCTCCGCATCACACCAACGTGAACCTTTCACCGCCATTGTTTGAAATGTCCGCGCATGGTCCCTCCTTCTTTTTTCTACGTCCCAACAGGCGCACAGGAAATGACCTCAGAACCGCCGTAGGCCTCGTGCTCGTACATGTGCGCACGCTCGTGCTCGTACATGTGTAAACGTGCTTTACTAAAGCCCACCTCTCCCAAACGTGCCGTGGACGGCAAGCTGTCCACAGTCATGTGCGGAGCGGTTGCACTCACACTGGTCAAACGCACTAGGCTTTAGCTGAAAAACCTGTTTTGGCCCGGTGCGGAAGGACAGTGTGAGTGCGCCCTTAAAAATACTACTATTAGCCCTTGTGGTACCTTGTGTCACCTACCAGAGGGAAGAAGTTCAACTCCCTGTTGAATGGACGAGAGCGAGCGTTTGCTGTTTCGACAGAAATCCCGAAACTTTCAAAAACATCCCCGGCACGACGCTTTGCCAGAACACTAGTTTCATCAGTTTTGTTTCCTCCATTTTGTTCTCAAATTGGTCTTAAATCCAATCCCATGCAGCATTAATGAGGTGTTAAAAAGTCTTACAGTTGGCTTTGGGAGACCTGCAGCTCCAAAGCCTTTGGCAGCTTATGATAATCTGCAATAATTTGATGGTTACACTGGCATTAGTGCGTGTGCTCCCCCACTTACAGGGAAAAAGCAACAAAGCCAGAGCCTCTTTTATCTGCTGTTGTTTTCCACAGACACTCTCTGATATGTGTGGCTTTCATTGAACAGTTTGTGTCTTAGGAAACGGCTTGGAAGTCCGCCCTCCCCTGCTTCTGTGGCCAGGAAACGCCAAACGTCTGAGATTCGTCATTTGTTCCATCTGGCAGACCCAGCGGAGGGGCCGACGAGGGCTTACATAACTAAAACAAATATCCCACATTTTAGGGGATTACATCACAAGAGTAGGATCAAATTGGTGGGTTTTTAGTTTGCGTTTATGTGCGAAGGAGCAAGTTTGTTGTTAGGAGTGTTCAAAATCACTCCGCGGTGAAGCCGATCTGGATGAATTGCATCTGAAATGTTGCTGCACAAATGTGACTTCCCACAAGGC
>NC_139834.1:838962-893962 GCF_963691815.1 Echiichthys vipera
TGCCGCTGTCGTCGGGCCGCATATCTCGGGGATTAAATCAGAGGCTGTGCAGCACGTGAGATGCTCCTCGTGCACGCTCGCGCACAGTGACACACACACACGCACGCACGCACTTATCCAGTCACAACAAAAGCACGTTGACAAAGACTGCAAATGCTGCGGATACACGCGCACGTTAACGAGGGCACATGTTCAGCAATGCAAGAGTGGAGAATGTGGGCCACTGCCACTTTCCCTGAAGCTGTGATTGCCAAACGACTCGCAGCTAAAGGCCCTGATTACCATTTTATTACGGCGTGTCATTATTCTGATGCTATCAATGGAAATGAATTGGCAGACAATTGATTTACAATAACCCTCTCCTCTACGCCGGCCCTCAGGGAGCCTCTGGTGCTCATTGATTTGTTCCTTCTGTCTGCTCGGTCTGACTGGCTCTCACTAGACTCTCACCTATCACAGGCTGCTCTGTAACATGACAGAGATGGGACTTAAGCAGCCCTAGGACTGCCACCTGAGTGTGTTGATACTATATCTGTGTCTTGCCGTTCTCGGTAAAGACCCATTGGACCCTTTGAAGGTTGAACTTCTACAACAACATCCACACAATCAGAGACTCTGAGCAGAAAGGTCCCGTAGAAACCAAAGACCTGGAAACAAAACCCCAAAGTGCAAAAAATAGGATCTGCCCGGAGCACATCCACGCAGTTTCCTGGGAACCTAGTGGGCCTGTAAGGACTAGTTATGGGAATCGATAAAGAATTGGACCGATAAGCAGAATAGATACCGTCATTGGTCATTTTAGGGCTTTAACCTCCCACTGTGCGTCCGTCCCGTGCCCCGTGCTTTAGGGTCCTTGTCCCCCCCTCCAGGCCCGTTTGTACTCACACTACCTGGGCCTCGGAGAATGCTTCTTGCTGCCTATACGTCATCACGGCGTAACACGTCACACGCATTGATGACGTCATGGCGATGCGTGGCTTTGTTTCCAGATCTTTCCGTAGACCTCGGAGTTTTTGTGCGTCTTGTCGACTGTTTTTGAATCTTTTCATCGACCAAATCTGCAGTAAACACTCGTGCTCGTACACGTGCAAACGTGCTTTACTAAAGCCCACCTCTCCCAAACGGGCCGTGGACGGCAAGCGTGCCGCTCCTAGACGTGGTACGGTTGCACTCACACTGGTCAAACAAACTACGCTTTACCTGTAAAACCTGTTTGAGCACGGTACGGAGGCACAGTGTGAGTGTGCGCCCTTAAAGACATTTTCGTGCACAGTCCTGCTCACAGCAGTTGTGATTCAACAGCACTTGGACAGAACATCACAGGGATGGTTGGAACAACTACTTTCTTTTCTACCACATTACTATTTAATGTCGTGTGAGCCCGCGCGGCCTCCATCGGGCTGAGCTGGCGTTTTCTTAGAGTTGCGTGGCTGCTGGTAAAACTGTTCGACACACTGATTGGAGGGAGAGGGAAAAACACTCCCAGCTGGCCATAGGGCATGCAGAACATCATTAGTGCCAAGTGTCTGAAAGCTGTCGAAAACATTCCCATCACAGCGCAACTGGAGTGCTCACTAACAACCCGGACCATTATGGCTCCACTCCACGCGTACGCCAGCAGACAGAGCCCTGCAGACATTGAGATGTGACTGCGGTTCATGCAGCACATGTGTGGTGGCAGCCATCTTCTCTCACCTTAGTCGTGTGTGTCAGGAGTCTCCGCGGAGAGTCTCTCACCCCAGGAAAGTGTATGTGACAGTTTTGGGACTTTACTTTTTTTTTTACCCCTTAAAAAAATCTGTATGGCTGCAGCAGCGGATGGAGTTCACCATCGCGCTCTCGGCTCGTTCCCCCGTGGGATAAATATTTCAAGTGTTCGCTGGAACTCCACTCTGCTGCCTAATGACTTGTAGTTTTCCAGTTTCCTGCTGCAGCGTTACAGGAACACGGCTGGTGTCTCTTTTCTTAAAAGGTCCCCGCAACAAGCTCAGCCTTCGGAGGACATGACCTAACGTCTCTCCCTGAAACACTTCTCTTTCTTCATCTTGTGATTGCTAACTTCCTGTCTGACAGACTGCCGTGTACATATCTGTGTGTGTGTGCTAAGTTCAACCTCTCTGGTTTGTAGATGTCTGTTTAGTCGTCATGAGAAGAACCACGCAACCTGTGAAAACACTTCTGTAAGGCCGTCCACAGCCTCGGGGCGAGCTTTCTTAAGTCTCGGGCTGTTTTTGATCAAAGACATTCCCAGTCAGTTAACGTTCAGACACTTTTGTTGATGCATTGATTCGCTTCTGCACAAAGCATCCTGCTAAAGCACCACTTTAGACCTTGTGTTTACTACAGATGTGCTCATAATTTGTCAGTTTCTTTCTTAAAAGGAGTCATTCACCATAAAAAAGCATAAAAAATGATGAATCTACTGTAGAAATATTAGCCGACAATGCCCAAAACAACCATATATATATATATATATATCTATTATAAAGGCAGTATAACCAATTTTACACAGCACACACCATTCATTTCATCCCCGCCCCCGTCTCTTTGCAGCCCTCATGTGTAAGAGGTTGTTACTCCATGTTGGATGATGGGCTCAGCATGATGCTCTAATTGACCCGCCAAGTCTGCAAATGCATTAGTGCGGCCATGCTTGTCCCACTTAATGCCCAACTACAACAAACACAGCCATCAATAGATACAGCTGCATCTCTATGCGGCGTATAAGGACCCAGTGTGTGCGGTGGTGTGTCTGAAAAGCAGGCGGACCCGTGGGGCAGGGCCTGTGAGACCAGGGCCCGGCCTGGAGAGTGACGGGGGCTTGTCATGGTGTCTGAAACAGCTGACAGGCTGACCTAATCCTACCCCACAGACAGGAAGGAAAAGGGGTGTAGCCTCTGGCCATCTGAGCTGTGGTCTCTCAAAGACTCGTTTTGTGTTCAGCGAGAGGCTAGTCACTGGAAACCGCACGGCTAAAGGGCGGGGAGGGGGGGGGGGGGTGCAAGCTTCACTCCTATTTATCTACAACCAATCTTATCACCTCTGTATTTTGCTTTAGAGATAAAATTTTGGGCTGATTTAATTTCAGATATTCTAAATAGAGGATTCAGGATGTCTTCAAATGTCTCTTGAGACCAAGATTTTAAACGTGTTACTGTCTTTTTCACCTCGTTAACGTGCAGAAAACTTTCTCAGAGAATAGATTAAACCCAACGAGATGCGTTCACACTGATGAGCGACTAGCTGCCTCTCAAACCGTGTTCAGAAACATAACTGGAAGGACATGAAGGGCGCACTCACACTGTCCTTCCGCACCGCGCCAAAACAGGTTCCACAGCTAAAGTCTGGTTCCTTTGACCAGTGTGAGTGCAACCGTACCGCGTCTAGGAGCGGCACGCTTGCCGTCCACGGCCCGTTTGGGAGAGGTGGGCTTTTGTAAAGCGCGTTTGCACGTGTACGAGCACGAGCGTGCGCACGTGTACGAGCACGAGGCCTACGGCGGTTCTGAGGTCATTTCCTGTGCGCCTGTTGGGACGTAGAAAAAAGAAGGAGGGACCATGCGCGGACATTTCAAACAATGGCGGTGAAAGGTTCACGTTGGTGTGATGCGGAGGTGGAGTGTTTACTGCAGATTTGGTCGATGAAAAGATTCAAAAACAGTCGACAAGACGCACAAAAACTCCGAGGTCTACGGAAAGATCTGGAAACAAAGCCACGCATCGCCATGACGTCATCAATGCGTGTGACGTGTTACGGCGTGATGACGTATAGGCAGCAAGAAGCATTCTCCGAGGCCCAGGTAGTGTGAGTACAAACGGGGCTGGAGGGGGGGACAAGGACCCTAAAGCACGGGGCACGGGACGCACGCACAGTGTGAGGGCGCCCTTAGACAGAGCTGCAGAGCGTGGAGGGCAAAGACCACCTGCACAGGGAACGAGGACTCATGTCTCGCTCATTTGCATCAGTTACTCTGCTGGTTTTTAATCAAGGGGATTGAGCAGATAGTGGCGGGAGGATTTAGCTATCATTGCTGACCCCTCTGGTGTCAATCCTTCAGACAGTCCTAATCCCAACACATCCTGTCCCAGCGGCTCGATCCCACGCGTCTCACCACAGAATCATCCAGTGCACAGAGTTGAGTTGCTACGGGGGAAGCGGTGGGTTTTCTCCTGCTCCAGCTCTCGTCAGTGTCGATGTTCGGACTGTCACTGTCGCAGTCATGCGGGGGTATGGACGCAGTGTCTTGGCTGCAGTGCCAAAAAGCTTCACCTTCCTAAATTAGAAATACCTCCTGCTACAATCTCACCTCCCCCCATCCGCTGTGTTTACAGTTAACACAGGCTGTAAACACAGATGCTGGCGGCTGAACGGGCCGATCGCACATCCATTTATTCATTCATCCCGATCCCTGTGACCGACCCTGTTTACTGTGGCTCATTACTCCTCCAGGTGCTCCTGTGGACGGCAGTTGGATGTGTTTGTAAGAGGACACTTATAGACTCACACATTGTTAGATTCACACCTTCTATTATCCTCGACACCATCACGTCACCTTTGCTGTCTCGAGTGCTGGAGGCTTGTTTACGTTATCCAGCAACTGAGTCACAGCAGACCGCTCCATCTGCGGACGATCCTCCCATGAGCCTTTTTATTTATGTTGAAGCTGCAAACTGCAAGCATCAGCTGAACTGAGAAGTCCCTTTTGCTGCACTGTAGACCTCGTTAATGCCGTACGTTACTCAGAATCTCTGTTGGACGAGTTTCGGACAACGAAGGGTCTCTCAGAACAACAGGTCGTGTTTTAACGTTGAATAGGAAGAGGAGGAATAAGCTGCAGTGATAGTTAGGGCGCACTCACACTGTCCTTCCTCACCGCGCCAAAACAGGTATTTCGGGTCAAGCCTAGTGCGTTTGACCAGTGTCAGTGCAACTGTACCGCGCATAACTGCGGCCAGCTGGCCGTCCACGGCCCGTCTGAGGGAGGTGGGCTTTAGTAAAGCACGTTTGCACGTGTACGAGCACGAGGCCTACGGCGGTTCTGACGTATTTTATGTGCGCCTGTTCGGACATAGCGGACATTTAACAACAACAACAATGGCGGTGAAAGGTTCACGTTGGTGTGATGCGGAGGTGGAGTGTTTACTGCAGATTTGGTCGATGAAAAGATTCAAAAACAGTCGACAAGACGCACAAAAACTCCGAGGTCTACGGAAAGATCTGGAAACAAAGCCACGCATCGCCATGACGTCATCAATGCGTGTGACGTGTTACGGCGTGATGACGTATAGGCAGCAAGAAGCATTCTCCGAGGCCCAGGTAGTGTGAGTACAAACGGGCCTGGAGGGGGGGACAAGGACCCTAAAGCACGGGGCACGGGACGGAGGCACAGTGTGAGTGCGCCCTTAATGCCCGTGTGTTTTTAATATCAGATAAAAAACTTTATATCGTTTTATCCGAGCATCCACACGGAGCGGTACCTTCTGAAACCGGGTCCCAGAGTGGATGAATCCCCCAGGTTAAGACTGTAATTGGTGGTCTGCCCCGGTCACTGATAGTGAAGCGCTCCCGTGATGAGGCCTCAGCAGGCGCGATGATGTCTGTAACACGAGAAGGGATTTGACAGCGAGCCCCCACCCTCACTTTAATCCGCTGCATCCTCTTCTGTGACAGGAGGATCCACGACCTGCAGACTGACACATGACGCACTCACATAATGACTGTCAAACTGTGACTTCACCGGTGCCATTTTAGGACCTTGTAGCCTGTGAATCGGTAACTCAACACCCGTCCTCACCCGTGTGTGTCCAGGGCTGCGTCTGAGAGCCTCCCAGTCATCTGCTGTGTTCGGGGTGTTCATCCTAAGTGTTTGTCTTAGCTGTTGGGATGTGATTTATCAGTGTGGAAGTTGGCCCGTGTCTGCTGCGAGCTCCTTTGATGTGTGGTCGTAGGCTTGTTCGAGTGTGCAAACCTACACACATGTGTGATGCATGTTTGCACACCGCTCTTGGCTCCGTAGTCACATGTTAACCCATGTGCAGCCGTCTGGACTGGGGTATCCGAAATGTCTGCTTGAGTTCTACTGCCCCGTAAGTAATACTCGGAAATCAAACAGCCAGTGTGTGTGTGTGTGTGTGTGTGTGTGTGTGTGTGTGCGTCCTCTCTCTCCACGCCAACAGGCCGCAGCACCCCCCCCCCCCCCCCCTTCCCCAGTGCTATTTATGTATTTGCTTAGCCATGCGACTTAACCCTTTCACAAGCAGCCTCAACCTAAGGGCACGTTACATGCCAAGCAGAAATATGTCCCGCATTTCCCAATCCTACACACACACACACACACACACACACACACACACACACACACACACACACACACACACACACACACACACACGCTCCTCCCGTCATTACCCATGATTCACATCTGGCCTCTTTTAAAACAGAGCAGCTTTTTTGCACCAATGCAAAGAAAAAGAGTCATCAGCAGTTTGCGTTTCACTGGAACCCAGAACCTTCTTCTACCCAGAGCCCAGAACCCAGAACCCAGAACCAGAACCATGAAAGTAACTGAATCCATAACTAAAAAGAACAAATATGAACTGCCCCTGTTTTAAAAGACGCCTTTGATTCGCTACAACAAAAATAAACATGTTCATATTCTGCAGCAGCTCTGATGATAAAGGCTGTGATCTCATATCATGAACTTGTGCATTAAAGTATCTTTATAGGAGATGAACAATCAGAAGTGCATGCACACACACACACACACACACACACACACACACACACACACACACACACACACACACACACACACACACACACCCAGATCAATAGAAATGTCCATTAGTGCATAAGCAGCGATTAGAAGAACTTTAAAAATGGAGCAGTTTGAGTTTTCCTTAGATCATAAAAAGGAGGTGAAATTAATTTTATTGTTTTATTTGTTTTATTATTTATTTTATTATTTATTATTTTAACCATTTCTAAACTGGTCTCAAAGCAAAAGTGCAGATGGGAAATTCATCAGCAGTGTTTGTTTGTAGATATGACCTTTAATTAAATATCTAATATCATCCACCGTCAAAATGACTAATGTAATTATGATTGATAATATATTTACTGTGGAGGTGATAAACACAGACTGCTAAATTAGATTTTATCTGAACCATTTCAGTGGTCTGCTGTAAGAACACATGACTAATTAACCCACCAATCATTGGAAATGTGTGTGAACTGACCAATAAGACAAGTTCATTTTCCAAAACGCTATAAATCCATTTTAATAGTTTTCAGGGAAATGACATTTACATTACACAGACCCACACATTTGGTTAATATTCAGTTTATCTTGTCAGAATGGTTTATTGGCTCAGTCTGAACATGTTGAATGGACGGACGACACAAAAAACTCTCCTGCTTCAGAGAGCCGCCATGTTGGATCACATAGAACGCTCACTGAATTCTGATTGGTCGAGAGGACGTATCACATTTAGCCTATCCGCGTGCGTCCAGCTTATCCGTTCACGTCCAGCCTATCTGTGCACGTCCAGCCTACCTGCGCACGTCCAGCCTACCTGCGCACGTCCAGCCTATCCGCGCAAGTCCAGCCTACCTGCGCACGTCCAGCCTACCTGCGCACGTCCAGCCTATCTGTGCACGTCCAGCCTACCTGCGCACGTCCAGCCTATCTGTGCACGTCCAGCCTATCTGTGCACGTCCAGCCTATCCGTGCACGTCCAGCCCATCTGTGCACGTCCACCCTATCTGTGCAGCATGTTAATGTTAACATCTGATCCCTCTAAAAAAAGCAAAAGGAAGGGATGGAAAAGGAAAAGCCATGGAAAAGTCCAGCTGTATTTACTTACCCCCCCAACCCCATCTGCATGTTACGCTTGTGAGCTTTCCGTCTCTTCGGTGGGCCGATCCCTGGCTCTCTCTGGCTGAGGAGAGCTGCTCTCTCACCATTCCCACGGAAAGAGTTGCCAAAACAAATTTGGCGAGAGGAAATGGAGACCCTTCTCCTTCCCAAACCTCCCAATCTCTTCCCTTTCCTTCCCCTTTTTCCGTGTGTGTGTGTGTGTGTGTGTGTGTGTGTGTGTGTGGTTATTCTTTCTGTCTGTTTCCGTGAATATCGCAGTTGTCACGTGAAACTTGTGGAACAATGGTTTTGGTGATTCCCATGTTCTAACTTACATGCTCCCTGACACAGTGTGATAACTCTGTGTCCCGTGTGGCCAAAGGTGCCGTCTGACAGCCGTCACATGGCGGTCCAGCTAAAAACAATGCTGCTTGTCTTTTATGCCCTTTTGGACGAGCAGCGTTTTAAAGGAACTGTCTGTGTGTGTCAAACTGTTCCTCTCTGTTCAGACTTGATCCTTTGCCACGGGCTGTTTACTCGTCTCCTGTTTCGGATCTTTTTTCCACCCTTTGTTGCCTATTTTCCTCCCTTACTGCCCTTCCCTCCTCTTTGCTAACGTTTGAACGTCAGCCCTCCGTTCCTTTTGGGACTAAGGGTCTAATTTAGCGTCTGGACCTCTGTTGGGATAACAGTACGGTAATTTAGCATTGTATAAGGGCGCACTCCCACTGTTCCTCCATACAGCGCCCAAACACGCTTCACAGCTAAAGTCTGGTTCCTTTGACCAGTGTGAGTGCAACCGTACCACGTCTAGGAGCGGCACGGTTGCCGTCCACGGCCCGTTTGGGAGAGGTGGGCTTTTGTGATGTACGAGCACGAGCGTGCGCACGTGTACAAGCACGAGAACGAGGCCTACGGCGGTTCTGAGGTCATTTCCTGTGCGCCTGTTGGGACGTAGAAAAAAGAAGGAGGGACCATGCGCGGACATTTCAAACAATGGCGGTGAAAGGTTCACGTTGGTGTGATGCGGAGGTGGAGTGTTTACTGCAGATTTGGTTGATGAAAAGATTCAAAAACAGTCGACAAGACGCACAAAAACTCCGAGGTCTACGGAAAGATCTGGAAACAAAGCCACGCATCCCCATGACGTCATCAATGCGTGTGACGTGTTACGGCGTGATGACGTATAGGCAGCAAGAAGCATTCTCCGAGGCCCAGGTAGAGTGAGTTATAGGTAGATGTAAAGCTGTAATAGACACATTCCCTGACATTGAAAAGTTAATAACATCTCAGTAGTTTGAAGCCTTTAACCTTAAGCCTCTCCGGTGACAGCAGCGTTGGGAGGTTTCTCCTCTGTTTTGTCTTCCAGCCTCTCTGGACGCTTCCTGGAAGTGGAGACCACGGGAACAACAGCCCAACATTTGCTGGGGGGGTGGGGTCTCACATGTAAATGCTGAAACACTAAGGAATTGAATCGGTGTATAGCGTTCTGCCGTCCCTCCAGGAAAACGCTGGCAGGTGACGCGAGAGTTTGCATCCTGCAGCATCAATACAAGCTGTTTTTGGCAAAGCCTGTGGAAACCCAGTGTTTTTCTTTGAAGGAGCGGGGGAATGTGGAGAAGCTTCCCTGCTAATGGGATAAATGATAGCTTATGTGGGGAGCGGTGGTACGGGCAGGTACTGCGGGGGCCTCCTCTCTATACACAGCTACCTGATAGTCTGAACATCTGCCATGTGTCTGTACGCACACACGTGCACGCACACAACCCGGGGTTTGTGCCTGGCAGGTGTCTTTGAGTCCTAACTGGTTCTCCAACAAGCTCAACAAGTTAAAACTCACTCTTCATAACTTGAATGAACACAGTAACTTATATGCTGAGCTCGGCTTCTCGCTCTTTCAAAGTGAATATTAGATGAGGTCATTTCAAGTGTAGTCAGCAAACCAGTTCGTCTCAGAGTCGGAACTGCGCCTCAGTAAAACGCGAGCGTCTTGAATAATAAGATGAATCTGATCCTTCGCAGGGCAGCGCTGCAATAGTTTGACTGTAACACTGTAAAGTGTTTTTGCTATTTACTTCATAGGAGACAGAGGCCCTATTGTTCTCTGTGACTCCTCAGCCAAGGAGCTGATGGTGGGATGAACCAGTTGCCAAAATTGGAGCTCTCTGTGTGTGTGTGTGTGTGTGTGTGTGTGTGTGTGTGTGTGTGTTTGTGTGTGTGTAACCCACAAGCACAGAGTCGAGGAATCTCACTCGAGTGAGCAGCCGCGGCGCTCGCTGTATTTTTATCCTGTATGTTCGTCTGGGTGTTGAACTACACACACACACACACACACACACACACACACACACATGCATGCATACGCGCAGTTACAGGCAGAGGAGTGTGTGGTATTCTTACGGAGGCATTAGCATAGGAAGGCTCGCCCTCCCTTCCCTACGCCACCTGGAACGGTTCCGCTCGCAGCAGACGTAAAAAAGCCCGGGGGAAACTAAAGCACCACGTACAGCCTGTTTGTTTCCTCCGAGGCCAGCAGCTCATGAATTCAGCCTTGAACCTGAGACTCCAGGTCAGCCCTTTTTTTTTTGTGCATAAATAGTGGAACGACATGTTGTCCAACACCTGTTCGTTACCCAGCGTGTGCGGGGGTTTTGTGGCAGGCACTGCATGAGGTGAGTCTACCTCACATTTTGCCTGGAGGCTGCTCCTGTCACACCACCGTGGGCCCCTCAGCGAGACATGCGAGGAGGCCAAAGTCAGGTCACAGGCAGGGTGCGGCTGCGCTCGCCCTCCTGAGTGAAGAGAGAGCAGAGAGAACCGGTTGTGTGCCCTTTCATCTCAGCCGCGTCTCTGGGGAGGTTGGGTTAGGCAACCTGTTGAGCACCGTGTCACTACATGTTGTTTGTCTTTGACGGCTTCGCAGACTTGACACCGAGTCACATTATGTGGTCAAAGCAGGGAGGAAATGGCGACCAGGCCTCTCCGACTGGTCCTGGGAAACCTGGAAGTTTAAAAAGTAGTTTTCCAGAAACACCTGGAAATTGTTGTAAGTCACCAAACGTCCTGGACATATATCCCGTTACTGGCCGAGGTGAACTTACGTAGGTGTGACTTGGTGGGATCATCTGCACGGTACAGCACTTCAAAGCGGGTTTGGGCTCCCGTGTCAGTCACTCTGCGCTCTTTCCGGTGTCGAGTGTTTATCTTCCAGAGCCGTGAGCAGGTTAAATAAGTCAGTGCTCAGCGTACGGGTCAAGTCAACGACCGTTTGCGAGCAAGTGCTGTCTTTAATTTTCAAGAGAAACTCCTGAAAGTGTAAATTATTTCTTAAGGAGTGGGAATGTTGGACAAAAGTGATCAGTGGCATGTTCAGCAACGCTCCTCATAATGGAGATGACGGAGTTTGGCGTGTTGTCATGGAGATTCTCCACGCTTTAAGAAGTTAATCTCTAGATGACAATAGAGCAAACATGAGACCATGAGATACAGTTAAAAGCTGCAGAAAAAGCAAGTAAGGTAGAGCTTGAGTGATATCTTGTAGCCTCGTGAGTCCGTCCTGATCTCTGAGCTCCGTCGTGCTTCACTCTCAGATCAGTCTGGAGACGTTTGAGCAGTTTGAACCGATCAGCGTTGGTTTCTTTGGTGGATTGAAGTGAAACAGAAGAGACCGTTGAGTGTAAACAACATGGAGGCTTCCACGGATGAGATGAGCAGCTATGGAGCAAGCCGCTCACTAACTCTTTGTTCTCTGGATCCTTCTGTTGAATATGGACCGGGCTCCTGAAATTGGGCTTGAGAGGGCACTTTAACACACGTTTAGGCTCCTAGAGGACACTTTAGCACACGTTTAGTCTCCTAGAGGACACTTTAACACACGTTTATGCTCCTAGAGGACACTTTAACACACGTTTATGCTCCTAGAGGACACTTTAGCACACGTTTATGCTCCTAGAGGACACTTTAACACACGTTTATGCTCCTAGAGGACACTTTAGCACA
Organism: Echiichthys vipera; assembly: GCF_963691815.1. Classification (NCBI taxonomy): domain Eukaryota; kingdom Metazoa; phylum Chordata; class Actinopteri; order Perciformes; family Trachinidae; genus Echiichthys; species Echiichthys vipera. The sequence continues at coordinate 850,820 of NC_139834.1, forward strand.
TGTTTTGGCTCCTGGTTTCTTTGGTGGATTGAAGTGAAACAGAAGAGACTGTTGAGTGTAAACAACATGGAGGCTTCCACGGATGAGATGAGCAGCTATGGAGCGAGCCGCTCACTAACTCTTTGTTCTCTGGATCCTTCTGTTGAATATGGACCGGGCTCCTGAAATTGGGCCTTTGATCCGTAAATTCACGTTAAACACAAAGGGAAAATCTCCTTTACCCACATGTTGTTTCCTTTCTGAGCTTCGCCTCCACGCTGTTAGCACGTCACACGCTTCACTCATCTGATTGGTTGGTTTGGCCCGTGTGTTGGTGACAGACAGATGGTTTATCCAATCAGAAACCAGGATTTTCACCCCTTCACAAAGATCTTTAAACCAGAGTTCAAATGGATCTGCTGAGACCAGGAGAACCAGGAGACTCAGTCCATGCTTTGGAGATAACTGGCAAATCAATATAAAAATATTTTGCATAACAATAATAATAATTGCTTCTCAGTGGATTTATGGTGACAGCTGAAATGTGCAGCATCTTTCCTTTTGACCCTGTGTTTGTGGACCTAAGAGATTGCGCTCGAAGCTCTTGTGGCCCCCGGCACTTCGTTTGTTTGTGCTTCTGCAAGTGCGACTTATTTGCCGTCTCTCTCTCTCTCTGTGACTTGAGTCTCGCTTGTTTGTCGAGGACATCCTGTAATCTACGACACAGGAAACACACTCAGACAGATAGAGGAATAGGGTGGGGTCGGGGTTTTGGGGGCAGACGGCGAGAGGAGGGAGTGGTAGAATATGAAACAGGGAGCGGGGTCGAGATGGAAACGACAGATCAAGAGACAGATTGTGTCACACGAGCGGCTTCTGTCACAGCAAGGTGGCTTTTATTATCTGCAACACGACAAAGTGTGTGTCCAGAAGAGTGTCAGCTCAGCCCGCTCCCGTCCTGAGATCAGGATTTTTAGGAGACACTCATCCCGGAAACCGTGCGCTCCCCCGCGGGCCCCTTCTGGCATCTCTCCATCAGTGCAGGGAGAATAACCTTTCCTCCAAATGTGTTGCTTCTGTGACGTCTTGTAACTCTAATGAAGTAGAACTTTAAACACAAGTTCAATATGCACAGCCTCACCTCTGTGTGTGCAAACTCTCCGTTAACTCTCTCCTGACTGACTCGTCTGTAGTGCGGTGACTTTGCTTCCTATAGAAGAACCAGTGTGTCGTCCAAAAGCAGCGCCGACCTGGAACAGTTCGTGCATCCGAACGTCTGCAACTCGGTGACGGAGTGTATTATTTAACAGCCCAAAGGTCAACACAGTCGACACGGTCGCTCTTAGAGTTTCACTTCCCCACTGGTCTTTTTAACAGTTATGAGGGTTTTCTCTAAACTGCGTGTCTCCGCACATTCCTCCTCAGACGGGAGTCCGCGCAGAAATCTCTCTGGGAGTGGAGGTGGCGCTCTGTGGGCCGACGCACATGCATTTCAGTACCCTCAGCATGTTTCAATCAGCAATAAATGAGCTGTTGTTTTTTAGAAATCAAGCTTTTTGCTCCACTATCTTCCACTGCAGAGGTCTTAAAGCACTCACACACCAAAAAAAAGTGTTTTTCCTGAAGCACAAGCCTCGAGAAGTTTAAGTTATTCGTATTTATTTAGTATTTCGTCTCACTGTGACAAACATCAGCAGCCTGTAGACAGAGGAAGTGCTCTGAAACTGAAGGTTTCAAAAGGCACAGACAACTGAGAAGACTGTTATCACTCCACCCATCCTGTCTCACACACACACACACACACACACACACACACACTCTAACATACATGTTCACATCCACAGGCCCAGGCACGTGCTCACACATGAGCCCCTGCGTGGGGCCCCCCTTTGGCAGCTGAGGCGGGCCGACCACTCTCACTGTTTCCACATATGCTTCCCCATGACTCGAGGCTTTGTGAGGTTCTCATGCGGGGGCTATTCCTCGCTGCTCTGTGCAAAGCAAGGGGCAGTGAGTGGGGCTTCAAAGGTCCATACTGATACTCTGGGTCATTGCTTGGCTTATATCACGCCGAAATACTGCAGCTCTTATCATAACATGATATCTGACTTTAAATAAAAAAGGCCAGTGTCATCTCCTAGATACCAGAGTAACGCTAGTGCGTAGACGTTATGAGGTGTCATGTTCTCAGCGTGAGGTGTCGGAGCTGAGCGTATAGACGGTGCAGTCTGGGCACGTCTAACACACACCTCGCATAATCGGAAAGCCTTATTTTAGAAGTGTGACATCCTGTCTATGCCGTGTAATCCACACTGGATCATAAAGGGGGCAGGCTGCAAAGTGCATGCACACACACATGCATGCACATAAGTGTTTGTGTGCATCTTTGAAGTTCGCCCAGCTCCATCGTGTGCAGCAGCCCGGCTGTAAACTGGAGGCTTATCAGGAGAGCACTAAAGTTTCCAGTGTCTCTCTCACCCTTCAGTCAGGCCCTGAGTGTGTGTGTGTGTGTGTGTCAGTGTGCATGTGTGTATTAGACGCCACCGTTTGATAATGTCTAATCTCAGAGACCCACGTCGAAGGTATTTTGCACTCTGTGGGATCGTTTCAGGTGAATGAGATTATAGTTCAATCACACCACGCCCCGAGAACCAGCGCCGCCGACATCACCGAGATGTTTTTCAAAACAGGAATTCCCACCCTGCTGTCTGTGTGCCTCCCGTCTCACAGTCCCACTGTTCAGTAATCTAGACATGCAGATTTCTCCCTCCGCCCCCGCCCCCGCCGCCACCGAGCGCCATGAGCTCAGCTGCCAATTGTTGACCCCCGACGCTCTCCTCCATCCAAGATTACCGGGGCCGGATCTTGCCCTGATGGAAAGCCACGGTGTTGGCAACCGGTAATCCACGAGACGAGGACTGGCACGTGGCACAGAGACTTTGCCCAGAGGCAGCAGCGTGCGTGCGTGTGTGTGTGTGTGTGTGTGTGTGTGTAGGCTCTAGCCTCTAGCCCTGATATGTAGGACAGATCTCTTCGTTGCTAGATAACCCACCAACCTAGCGGCCACAGTCAGGACTTCCCTGTTCTTTTGCAGCGTCGCTCTTTTTTAATAGATACAACAATTAAATCTGACTCATTAAGAAAGGTGTTACCTTCACAGGCATGGACACACATTACACACACACACACACACACACACACACACACACACACACACACACACACACACACACACATTACAATCACACAAACCGTCTCTTCAACTCACTTGAACCTGCTTCTCACGAGGAACAAAATAACGGCAAAGCTGCAAAATCAATTCACCATCAAAGAAAGACATAAACTGACACGTATTTTCCTTCCTCTTACATCAAACTAAGATGTTAATGATGATGCTCGATGACCTCATAACTCATCAAACACACTTCATTCAAAGTGGACAAACAGAAACACCCTCACCAAACCTGTGTGACTCAGTCTTTCCACTGCTCCAACAATCACCAACTCTGGTTCGGTCCAAATAAATCCGGATTTCACAGTTAGATGTGAAAACGTTCTGACTGTAACACACAGTTTACCCCTGCTGTCAGACAGGCAGCGCTTCCTCCGAGGCTCACCATAAAATTACCGAATTAAGTTAATGACAGTGGCCTTAAGGGCGCACTCACACTTTTCCTCTGCACCGTGCCCAAACAGGTTTCACGGCTAAAGTCTGGTTCCTTTGACCAGTGTGAGTGCAACCGTACCACGTCTAGGAGCGGCACGCGTGCCGTCCACGGCCCGTTTGGGAGAGGTGGGCTTTAGTAAAGCACGTTTGCACGTGTACGAACACGAGCGTGCCCACGTGTACGAGCACGAGGCCTACGGCGGTTCTGAGGTCATTTCCTGTGCGCCTGTTGGGACGTAGAAAAAAGAAGGAGGGACCATGCGCGGACATTTCAAACAATGGCGGTGAAAGGTTCACGTTGGTGTGATGCGGAGGTGGAGTGTTTACTGCAGATTTGGTCGATGAAAAGATTCAAAAACAGTCGACAAGACGCACAAAAACTCAGAGGTCTACGGAAAGATCTGGAAACAAAGCCACGCATCGCCATGACGTCATCAATGCGTGTGACGTGTTACGGCGTGATGACGTATAGGCAGCAAGAAGCATTCTCCGAGGCCCAGGTAGTGTGAGTACAAACGGGCCTGGAGGGGGGGACAAGGACCCTAAAGCACGGGGCACGGGACGGAGGCACAGTGGGAGGGCGCCCTCAAATACTGCCTACTGACGCTATATTCGTCCTTCCCTCATAAGTGTCGTTCCCACATTTGAAGGAGCCCCTCACAGGGACTGAAAATATGAGCCCAGCCTCTTACATCATGACACTTGTGGAGGTGTACCGCCGCACTGACAGACAGGGAAGAACATTCCCTGATGTCGCTGTGGAAAGTCTTTGACGGCGGTGGAGTCGTACGTCAGGGCCCCGGTGGATCGAGGACAGCTGTCGCACCGGCAGGCCTCAGCGGTATTTGCTCGTCTAGCCGCGCTACTTTCCTGTGAGAGCAGCTCTGATTACACACATGTGGCATCGCATGACACACTGCCAACACGGCCGAGAGAGGCACCGAGACAGGGATGACCACCTGTTGACACCATGCAGGTGGTGTGTGTGTGTGTGTGTGTGTGTGTGTGAAGCACTTTGAGAGAATATGAGGGAGTGAATACATCCTCTCTGTAGATCTGGTTGGTTGTGCGTTACATGTGTGACCTCCGCTTGAACACGTGACCTCTGAGACAGTGAAAGCGTGTCGCAGAGACGTACTTTAATGTTTTAAATCCTGATTTTTGAGGTAAAATTTACTTATATTTTAATTTATTTATATTTTGCATTACATCCACATAAGCCCCGTACAAAGTAGTACGACTTAAAGCTGGAGAATGTATTTCCTGCTGCACACACTGTGTTCAATCAAGAATACAGTGTGTGTGTGTGTGTGTGTGTGTGTGTGTGTGTGTGTGTGTGTGTGTGGCAGTTAGTGACAGCCACAGCTCGGACAGGCTGAGGTCATCGCGACGAAGCCAGTCTAACAGAGACAGAGAAACAAACCTCTACTTGTTTGTCTATGAGTGTATCTGTGTGTAATAGACAGACACAACACACACACACACACACACACACACACACACACACACACACACACACACACACACACACACACACACACACACACACACACACACACACACACACACACACACACTGCCCCAGTCCCCTCTAGCCTCTCTTGGCTGCCCACGAGCAAACACACCAAGCTGTATTGGATTGTGTGTGTGACACCGAACCTACATTTAAACACACTTGCAGCTATCAAGTGCTCTGGCGACACACACACACACACACACACCCACACACACACACACACACACCCACACACACACCTGTTTGAACGTTTACGTGCAGCCAGATCTCTCTATCCTGCGTCATTTAAACTTAAATAATGTTCTTGTCTTGCAGGCGTCCGATCCTGTCCCCATCAAAAAACCCAAACACGAAGACTTCCCGTCCCCGTCTCTGCTGGGTGACAAAGACAAGCAGCACGACTGGCTACAGTCCCTGTCTGCAGCCTCCAATAAGGTGGGTGTTGCCGCGCTCAAGGAGGAGACGTGTGGTGACGATGACGATTGATGGTGCACGAGATAAGATGTCAAGTTTTGGGACGAGGGCAGCGCTTAAATTTAGATTTAGCCAGCCGTGCTAACAGAGGAGCTAGCTGCAGACGCCAGGAGCCTCCACACATTCACCTCCTGAAGTTTGAGAGAGCAGGGGAACTGAACATAACGCGGTACACTGATGGATCCCTGTGCACATCAAGAGTCCCTCTAAAATCTACAATGGAGATATGGTCAGATTTGTTTTGTGCGTTTCGCGCTACACTTCCACATTTCCGAGTTCCACCTTCTGCGTGTGTCTGCGTTCAACAATACGTTATCAATTAACATTTAGTGAATCGATTTCTGACATTTGTGAATCGACTCAGAATCTTCCACGTCCGCATCGCATCTAAGGGCGCACTCACACTGTTCCTCCGTCCCGTGCCCAAGGACGCTTCAGGGCTAAAGTCTGGTTCCTTTGACCAGTGTGAGTGCAACCGTACCACGTCTAGGAGCGGCACGCTTGCCGTCCACGGCCCGTTTGGGAGAGGTGGGCTTTAGTAAAGTACGTTTGCACGTGTACGAGCACGAGCGTGCGCACGTGTACAAGCACGAGGCCTACGGCGGTTCTGAGGTCATTTCCTGTGCGCCTGTTGGGACGTAGAAAAAAGAAGGAGGGGCCATGCGCGGACATTTCAAACAATGGCGGTGAAAGGTTCACGTTGGTGTGATGCGGAGGTGGAGTGTTTACTGCAGATTTGGTCGATGAAAAGATTCAAAAACAGTCGACAAGACGCACAAAAACTCCGAGGTCTACGGAAAGATCTGGAAACAAAGCCACGCATCGCCATGACGTCATCAATGCGTGTGACGTGTTACGGCGTGATGACGTATAGGCAGAAAGAAGCATTCTCCGAGGCCCAGGTAGTGTGGTAGTGACGTACCCGAGCACAGTTTGAGCTTTTTTACTGCTTCTTAAACACATCTTAGTTTAAAAATCATGTTAAAAAAATACATAAAAAACAGAATAAACTGGGAAAACCCTGAGTAACATGTTAATGTTTGTCACAGTCAGGTAGCGTCCGTTCAAACGATCTCTGACCCGACTGTATGTTTAACTCCTACTGAGCCCTCTGACTCGTTACTCGATGAAATCCTTTATTAATTGTGATTTAAACCTTTATTTTTGTCTTTTTCCAGGGGCTGAACTGCATTCAGCCGAGGCAGAGGCCCTCCGCCTTCAGACCCTGGTCCCCCCACATCTCTGCTGGTGATAAGGAGCCCTCCAGTCACCCCCTGGCCCTGCTGAGAGACAGGTGAGTCCGGCACAGCACAGGACAACCACGACTAACACCGGAGACACAACAGACACAAGATTAAGATTAAGGGCAGACTCCTGAAGCACCGTACCCCAGGTGAAGTCAGAGTCCTCCTACCCCGGTGAACAGACCTAGAGAACTCCTTCAGTAACCGAGTTTTGCATGTAAACAGGAAGTGACAATAGAGAGTTCCCTTTAAACCGAGGGAGGACTTCAACATGGCGCCCAGCATCAGTACCAAGAAGAGGCGTTTGTGTCCTGGTTGTGTCCAAAAGTCGGCCATTTTCCCCACGCTGGTGATTGTGACAAAGGTGAAGGTGGAAATAAAGGCGTGTTCAGAGCAGCTGGATGTTGGTGGAGCTCCACCTACTGTACCTGTGTGTGTGTGTGTGTGTGTGTGTGTGTGTGTGTGTGTGTGTGTGTGTGTGTGTGTGTGTGTGTGTGTGTGTGTGTGTGTGTGTGTGTGTACCGGAGGAAGAGTTAATCCCTCATTTCACCGTTCAACCCCTGCACATGGACACCAGGGAGCTAACTCACGTCAGAATAAACCAATCAAACAGAGACGTATCTGGACTCTGAGAGCAGCCTTTGCTGTGAGAGATGACAGCCATTTTGTTCAGCTGGATGCGATGAGCTCCCAGCATGCTCTCTCGCTCGTCTGGGTGGGCTGGTGTCAGCGGGGTCAAGTCTGACTATTCCACTGCCGCCCACACGCCACCATTCACACACATTTGACACACTCATACTGTAGGCACCCACTTGGCGTGGCGCTGCCAGTATAGGCTGCTCCACATCACAGTTGATCTTGCCCAGTTTCTCATAAAGTGGGAGGAAAGAGCTGCAGGCACTTTATTTGAATGTTTCTCTGTCCTGGTTAACGTCCAACATGCTCCTGACTGTGTTTCACGCATTTATTCAGCTCTTATGAAAGAAGTAACATTGATTTTTTTGGACATAAACATCATGAGACGTGTTGTTATTTGTCTGGTTTTAGCTTCTACAACTACAAGAGCCTGGAGAAGGCCGTGGCCCCCAACGTCGCCCTCGCACCACTGCCCCTGGGAAAGGTGGGTCCCCTGTCCCCGTCGGTCCCCAGCACTTCCCATCCAAGCGGAGGTGAACCCCCGGGTGAGGGCGCCAACTCCAGGCCTCGCAAGAGAAGAGCCACAGAGGAGCTCCTGCCGCCGGTGCCGGACGCCCCCTGCCCTCCATCCTCAGCTGCCAGTAAGCCCCCACCGCCACTGCCACCGCCGCCGCCGCCTCAGGATGACAAGGAGTCTGAGGTGGAGATCGAAGTGGAGAGCCGTGACGATTGTAAGCAAGGAACTCAGCAGCTAAAATATATGTAGACTGTTTGTTTAAGTCTGGACCATCCAGCTTATTTCCTCCGTCAGAACATTTAAACCTCACCCTCTCGTGTCTCTGCTTTCTCCCAACAGTCACTTCGTCCTTGTCCTCCCTGTCGTCACCATCCTTCACCTCGTCCAGCAGCTCGGCCAAGGACTTGAGCTCGCCGGGCGCCCAAGGGTCCGTCTGCACTGTGGCGTCTGCCGAAGGCCCCGTCCCCCCAGCCGCCCCCGTCGCAGCCCCCGTGACCCCTTCAGAGCTCGGACTGGAGTCGGAGCTGGAGAGCCTGAGGCAGGCGCTGGACAGCGGACTGGACTCCAAAGAGTCAAAGGAGAAGTTTCTGCATGAGATCGTTAAGATGAGGGTGAAGCAGGAGGAGAAGTTGGGATCGGCTCTGCAGGCTAAACGCAGCCTCCAGCAGGTAGGCTTCCTTTCGTTTCACTGTAAGAACAGCACGACAGGGTTTTCCCTCTTCTTGCCCTTCATCAATTTACGTCTCATGTGTGTGTTAAGTACACAGATGTGGTTCGTAGAGCGTAGCTCCTTTAAGAGTGACACAACTTCCAACAACTGCAGAGCCGCAGAGCCACAAAGCTGTTAGACACAATAAGGGGCTATAGAAGTTAACAGGTATTTTCTGTGCAAAGACACAAGTTCAGTAATGGCGTCCTTAGCAGACATTCATTCATTCATTCATCTTCAACCGCTTGTCCCTACAGTACATCGTTACAACCTTCATCCTGTCTTAACTCCTGTTCCCAGCCAACATCTTTTCTCCATCGAACACAATGAGAATGAAACTAAACAGTGACTTAGTTTGGGGAACAACTGGAGAAGTGACGAGAGTTAGGGGCAGTGGAGATGGGATCGAGATTGTGTGTTGCATTTGTTAGGACACCCTCCCACTGTTCCTCCGTCCCGTGCCCCGTGCTTTAGGGTCCTTGTCCCCCCCTCCAGGCCCGTTTGTACTCACACTACCTGGGCCTCGGAGAATGCTTCTTGCTGCCTATACGTCATCACGCCGTAACACGTCACACGCATTGATGACGTCATGGCGATGCGTGGCTTTGTTTCCAGATCTTTCCGTAGACCTCGGAGTTTTTGTGCGTCTTGTCGACTGTTTTTGAATCTTTTCTTCGACCAAATCTGCAGTAAACACTCCACCTCCGCATCACACCAACGTGAACCTTTCACCGCCATTGTTTGAAATGTCCGCGCATGGTCCCTCCTTCTTTTTTCTACGTCCCAACAGGCGCACAGGAAATGACCTCAGAACCGCCGTAGGCCTCGTGCTCGTACACGTGCGCACGCTCGTGCTTGTACACGTGCAAACGTGCTTTACTAAAGCCCACCTCTCCCAAACGGGCCGTGGACGGCAAGCGTGCCGCTCCTAGACGTGGTACGGTTGCACTCACACTGGTCAAAGGAACCAGACTTTAGCCGTGACACGTGCTGGGGCAAGGTACGGAGGCACAGTGGGAGTGCGCTCTAAGTTAATCTATCCTCTCCCTGATGCTTTCTAAACACAGGATATGGTTTTATGTCAGTGAATGCACCGTGATGTGTTCCACTGTTGGCGCAGAGAAGGGGATTTCCCAGCCCGAGCCTCTTATGGAAACTCGCAGTAACCTTGAGCTTCTCTCTCGACGTTGTTGAAATGAGAGCAGACAGAAAGTTTTCAAACACACTGAGGAAAAGACTTAAAGCGTAGGCATCCAAATGCAGAAGTGAATTAGAAGTCATTATCACTGTCAGCGAAGCTTAGCATGAGCTGGCGAGTGATAACAATGAGAGCGGATGTTGCTGCGGAGGGAAAGGCCAGACTTCCATTTTTATTTTTGGTCTTGGACGGAGAACAAGAAAATGCCCATGAAGGAGTGTGTGAGCAGCACCGAATGCACCCTGAGCACAGAGAAAGCAATCCACTTTCACTTTCCATCAGTGTTCACGGGAGATAGAAATCCACCCAGCACGCCAGCCGAATGAAAAGTACTCTTACTTTAAAACGACCCACTGGTGGTAAAGTCCCGCAGTGTGTCGTTGACGCAGCAGCCCCGCTGGCGTTCACGTGTGAGGGTGTGACGGGGATTCTTTACTTTCACGGTTTCTGTCGGAGCCAACAAAGGTTGATAACGTTTGTGTTGAGTGCTAAGTTCCCATGCGAGGGACACACACACACACACACACACACACACACGCACACACACACACACACACACACACACACACACACTTCCAGTAATTCAGAGGAAGGAAACCGAACTTCTGTCAGCCCACACTTTGCCCTAACCCCTGACTTGGCTCAATGTAAACACTGACACGGACACTGCGGTCGACTGTAACAAGTCCCGGCCCCGCTGTCAGCAGCTCCAGCACACGGTCACGTGACACACACATCCATTGGCACCATGGGACACTTAAAAAATAACCTGATTAATGACGTAAAAAAAGCTAACTTCTACAACCTCTCCTTCCCAGGAGTTGGAGTTCTTGCGGGTGGCCAAGAAGGAGAAGCTGCGGGAGGCGACGGAGGCGAAGCGAAACCTGAGGAAGGAAATCGAGCGCCTGCGAGCCGAGAGCGAGAAGAAGATGAAGGAAGCCAACGAGTCGCGGATCCGTCTGAAGCGGGAGTTGGAGCAAGCCCGGCAGCTGAGAGTGTGTGACAAAGGCTGCGAGGCCGGTCGTCTCCGCGCAAAGTACTCCGCGCAGGTGAGTTAAGAAGCAAACTTTAATATTCTCTTGATGCATTTCAGAATCATGGGACATGCGTTCAACAAAGCTGTGCGTGTAGACAGACGCTGACAGTCCAACGTGTGCAAATGTGATGGTAGAGAGTCTAGACGGTTGAGTCAACACCCTCACAGTAATTGCAGTGTTTCAGAGCTTCACAGTCTCAAACCCTCTCAAGGTCAGCAGAGGAGAAGGCAAGAAGCAAAAGCCACATTTCCTTTTCCCCGAGTCAAAAATAAATGGGTGTAGCCCCGAGTGCACAGACGCAGGATAAGTCCCCCTCTGAAGGGAAACAGGAAGCGACGTGGACTTCCCTCAGCCACCATGGGAAATGCAGATTAGACAAAACAAGAGGGAGGTTACGCTCTGGAGCTGCGTCTGTGAACCTCCCTGCAGAGACTGCACTCTGCTGTGGAAGGCCGTCGTTAGGACACGGTGTCTATTAAACTCACAGTGGGTTAAATAAAGTCCACCACGTTTAATTTAATCTATTTAAAGTTCTTCTAGAGACTTTATGTAAATACGAGGTAAAATCTGGAAACTTCATCTCATGAATACACTTCTGAGATAAGTTATATAGACTAATAACTAATATATAAGTTCTGTTGACACGAATCAAGTCAAAGTTGTTCAAATTAGACTTAGATCGTACTGAGGGCGCCCTCCCACTGTGCGTGCGTCCCGTGCCCCGTGCTTTAGGGTCCTTGTCCCCCCCTCCAGGCCCGTTTGTACTCACACTACCTGGGCCTCGGAGAATGCTTCTTGCTGCCTATACGTCATCACGCCGTAACACGTCACACGCATTGATGACGTCATGGCGATGCGTGGCTTTGTTTCCAGATCTTTCCGTAGACCTCGGAGTTTTTGTGCGTCTTGTCGACTGTTTTTGAATCTTTTCATTGACCAAATCTGCAGTAAACACTCCACCTCCGCATCACACCAACGTGAACCTTTCACCGCCATTGTTTGAAATGTCCGCGCATGGTCCCTCCTTCTTTTCTCTACGTCCCAACAGGCGCACAGGAAATGACCTCAGAACCGCCGTAGGCCTCGTGCTCGTACACGTGCGCACGCTCGTGCTCGTACACGTGCAAACGTGCTTTACTAAAGCCCACCTCTCCCAAACGGGCCGTGGACGGCCAGCTGGCCACAGTTATGCGCGGAGCAGTTGCACTCACACTGGTCAAACGCACTAGGCTTTACCCGCAAAACCTGTTTTGGCCCGGTGCGGAAGGACAGTGTGAGTGCGCCCTTACATCCTGCTTTACACCAACATCCACAGAAGTTTAATTTTACTTTACCAGGTGAAATGAGCAGGAGTTACGCTGTAAAGTAGCACGTGATTGTACGGGAGTTACGCTCTAAGATACGGTGTAGTTGTGCTGTAAAGCGCGTGATGGAAACAACCAACCAACCAACAGGAAAGCTGTGGGCTCTGACAGGAGTTTATGGTGCATTCAGGTGCATCTTGGAGAAATGCAAACTGTTGTCGTAAAGTACACTTCTGCCACCAACACGTGACATTTTCCGTAGCAGCACAGTTTGCAGGAAAAAGAAAGAGGGAGAGAGTTTGAAGTTTAAGATTCAGGTTTTGTGATTACGGTGTGATCCGTTCAGACGCCGTCTCTGTGTTGAGAAGGGGGTGAGTGGTTGGATCATTACACTCCAAACCGTCCTGTAGTCACATCTGCTTCCTGCCATATGTTTTCCAGATCGAGGACCTCCAGATGAAGCTGCAGCACGCCGAGGCCGATCGCGAGCAGCTCCGAGCCGACCTGCTGCAGGAGCGGGAGGCCCGGGAGCACCTGGAGAGGGTGGTGAAGGAGTTACAGCAGCAACTCTGGCCCAAATCCACCAGCGACAAGGAGGGGACGCCCAAGGACACACCCGATGACAACTAGCCCAGCAGCCAACCTCACAGCCTGACCATTCCCCCCCCCCTCCACCCATCGCCATGATCCCCAACATCTCCCGCCCAAATCAGACCGTAAACAACCCCGGGAGTCCTGGGCCAGCAACATCGCACCACTGCCCATCACGCTCGACCCCCAGGACCCAAAAATGAAACACTCTCGCCCTCCGACCAGAGACACAGAGGAGAAGCGAGGACCCGCGTCTTCGTCCACGCCAACGAAAAGCCAAGTGAGTGGTTTCCTTGGGAAGTTCAACGCCGCAACAAGGAAACGGGTGTTTTTAAATCAAGCACTGAGTCGCACCTTCCAAACTCACTAAGAACACGCGAATGACAGACAAACAGATGTAAAGCACATAACGTGGTCGTGCCGGGATTTCCTCCGAGGCGAGACCATCGGACAGACGTCTGTGACACGAAATGCTGAGAGACGATCATAGTGTAGAAGAGTCGTGCGCTAGCGTCCAGGAGGGCGGGGCTCACACTTAACCCGCAGTTCCACAAGAAGTCTCCGCCCAACCGCCGTCCCCTCGCCACAACCAAGACGGAGGAGGACTCGGGAAGACGTTCAGAAGCTATTTAAGAGACTTTATAGCGACATGTAAAAGGAAAAAGACTTTGTTTCTCTGTTCTATTAAAGTTTTTTTTGAAAATATAAAAAAAATAAATCAGAAGATGAACAAAACAAGCGAGTGAACATCCCACAGTGCCACCGTGGTTTTGTCGGTTTTGCAGGAAGCCGCCGCGGTCCACTGGCGAGAACGCGACCCGTCGTTTCCTCCCATTGTTATTTTATAAAATCATTTATTTCTGTTATCTTGGAGCAGTGGGGGGGGGGGGGGCATAAGGGTGGGTATCAACCCTGGATCAGAACTAAAAACATGCTGAGTCGGAGGCGCCTTTCCAGCGAGCACTTGCTTCGGATGACCAATAACAGCGTCCGAGAGTCTCCGTGTTGCTCCCACAGTCGCACGCCGGTCGCCGTTTGTCCTTTTCAACCATTTGGGTCAAAACCCCTGAAGTCTCCATCTTGCAAAGATACAATCCTCCAGATGTGAGCGTGGCCTTATTCTCTGGTGTCGTAACACGTGAGCGATGAACGCCGGCATGTTTTTAATGACGTCGCAGCACAGTGGGCTGGACGCGGGCGCCCCCTGACCTGACCTGACCGCAAAAAAATGTTCATTTTGGTTAAATTAAGGTATGTAAATATAAATATATGTTGTTTTTTTTTGACTTTACAATAATGAATCGCACTTTGTCATAACAAAATACTGTTATAATGCATTTTACTCCCACTATCGTCTTCGACCTTACTTTGGAAACACCCTCGTGTACGCGACCGCTACCATATAAACCCCAGTTTAACGCGTTTCGTTGGTTATTTACACATCTACGATAAAAACCGTCGTTCTGTTTTCTTACGGCAAAGTCTTTGTAAATAAACGGTTGCTTGCTGATGCATTCTGGGACAAAGCACTCTCACGTTTGTAATATAAGTGACGTAACATATTGTTTCCGGTTACAACTCATAATTGGCAGAACTCCACAAACAGCATGCGTCAGTGAGGTGATTTTTATACTTTTATCGGAGCCTGAATAAAGAGTCACGTGTTCAAAGACGTCTGCGGGAGTCCGCGGTGACACAGTGGGTACAATGCAATCAGAATGTACATTGTGTTAATGCGAGTTTTCCTTTGGTTGTTGATGTTGTTTTTGAAACGTGGAGATATTTTACTGCTCGTCTGTTTGTGTTCACTTCTTTTTCCAATTGAAAGCTCATTTTTTCTTTATGCATGGAACTTGAGTTTGCCATAAATATAGTCAGTTATTGGGCATTGATACTGTACATGTAAAGGTTTTATTGTGTTATGCAATATGAAGCTTATTTAGGACACACACACACACACACACACACACAGAATATCAACTTCACACTTGCAAAAAAAACTAAAAAGATGCTGGACAACCTCAAGTGCCTGGACCCGGGCCGAAGGTTTCCAGAGGAGGGGAAACCGATGACGACGCACGGAGCTGTCGGGGCTCCTCGGCCTCTCATCAACTTCCTGTTTGCAGGTTTCAAATTAAAAGCCCCTCCCTCGCTCCGCAGCTCTTTTTATCAGTATTCTTAAAAACAACAAAAAAACAACCAGTTTACAGACTTGTTTCCTTTTTCCGCGTTAGAGAACAATCCGGCTGTTTAAGTCTGACGTAACACCCTTTCAAAATAAGATTTCTGGGTCCAAATGCTCCGTTGAAACAAAACAGACACAAAGGTCAAACATGTGAACCATTACATCACCTCTTTCGTCTGTTAAACACCTTTTTAAACGATAAGAAAGACATAAAATGACAATTACGTTGTTTTTTAAAAACTCAGATCTGTTCAAACAACGGGGAACACGGCACTGCGGCGCTGTAGAAATAAAAGGCTTGGACCCGGGAATCATATTTTGAAAGGGCGTTACGTCACGACTTAACAGCCGGATTGAACAAACGCGCGACGCTTAAAGGCTCTTCTTCTTCTCTCCGTTTGAAATCGACGATATGCATGTTCAAACCTTTTTTATAGGAGATCCTGAAAAAGCCGCTCGCTTCGGTGGATTGTTACTTTGGGGTGTACATATAACGACTGTTTACTCCCGGTGTGTCCAGGATAATTAAGAGGGCATTGCGTTAAAAAAAAAGCCCCTTTTCTTACGGAACGTCACCAATGTCGCTCGGAAAGAACGCGTCTGCGACTTTGGCAGAAATTGGTACATTTTGTAGTTGTTTTTACACTCAGAAGAGTTGATAGCAGTGTGTAGTTTACACTCACGGTTTTCTACGAAAGGGAGACGATAGCGACATCGGCTCTCCGCGCTCCCGCACGCGAAGAAAAAAGCAGTTTAACGGCGTCTTTGTTTTCTAAAAGGAGAATCATTTTGCTAAATAATGGACGGTAAAGCAGCAATAACAGTCCATACGAATAGACAAATACTAGCCAGTGTGAAGATTTGAATAAGAATTTACAAATGTAAATATGTTTTTCATTTACGATATTGTATAATATATGTACATGGTGTTTCCTTTTGCAAAAAGACGTCTTTTCTTACGATAGCTGTCTCGTTTTTGTTTGTTTTTTTTGGAATTTGTTGTTTTAACGGAGACGTTTGAAAAACAGCAGTGCGTAAGAGAAACCCCCCACATACACATATTAACCCATTTCTCTTTTTTTTTTTTACTGTAGTCTTTATATTGAATGACTTTTTTCACCAGTTCATATATATTTTTAACGTTATGTTGAGTATCGGATAGCGGACCCACCGTACGGGTCACACACACACACACACACACACACACATACACGACTACGCCACCGTGCAGATTGTTTCCCCCTCATCCTCATGTATCTTTTTAGCCCTGTGCTGCTGCTAATACTATATAAACCTTACAAGTCTAGAAATATTTTTATGTAAGAGGTAAACGTAAGCTTTCCCGTTCATTAACGCCACATATACAGTATGAGAAGAGCTTGGCTTGTTCATCTATCTTCCTTGTTTCCCTCATCTTTTCACGCCTTCGTCCTCATCCCTCCTCTTCCTCCTCCTCCGACGACGACCCCCTTCCTCCTCCTCCTCCTCCTCCTCCTCTCTCACGACACGGACTATATTGTAAAGCAAAGGACTTTATGAGATTATGTTTGAAAATAGCTATGCTTATATACTACAGTGACTGAATGTACAGTGTATAGATGCATTACCAGAAATAAAGTTGTTTGTCCAGATTGAACGACCCAGTTTCGTGTTTTCGCTGCATGTTTGTTGAATCCTGCAGATGTCAGCACAGTCGCCTCACAGCGAGAGGGTTCCTGGTTCGAATCCCGGCTGGGGCCCTTCTGTGTGGAGTTTGCATGTTGTCCCCGTGTCTGCGTGGGTTTCCTCCGGGTTCTCCGGTTTCCTCCCACAGTCCAAAGACGTGCAGGTGTTGGGTTCATTGATGACTCTAAATCACCCGTAGGTGTGAATGGTTGTCTGTCTCTGTTCGTCTCTATGTGTCCTGTGATAGACTGGCGTCCTGTCCAGGGTGGACCCCGCCTCACGCCCAATGTCAGCTGGGATCGACTCCAGCCCCCGAGACCCCGACCCCGGGATAAGAGGCTGAAGATGAATGAATGAATGAATGATCAATGATGAGTACGATACAGCGAGACAAACCACTGATGGTGTATTTATGGATTACAGATGGTGATCGCACCTGGAAGACATCAAAACCGAGGACTTATCATGTCTCCGCATCCCGGCCCTGTGTCTGCAGCTCGTTAACACACAGTTAACGAGTCTCGCTGCCTCTGATGAGGACAGTTAAGAAGCATCTCGAGCACAGAGGCTGAAGATGAATGAATGATGTTCAGTGTTTCTCCTTCTTTACTCATCTCACTGCAAATGAATCCACCAGTTTCAAATTAAGTCGTTACGGTCCAGGGGGGGGATCTGGTCCTGCTGTCAGGATTTCAAAATAAGACACACACACATCATGTATTCTCCAAGACTGGTTTCCAACCTGGGGGTCTACCCTCCCCTCCCCCCCCCCCCCCCCCCCCCACGAGGGTCACAAGATCTGAGGAGCGACAACAGAAACTCTCCAAAATGTTCTCAAGTCTTTGCTTCATCCTTGTGAAATCCAGCGTTTGGAAAGGAAGGGAAAAGGTCCACGATGCTGTAAAGTGGAAACAGAGTTTTCCACCCCCCACGAGGTTCCCCAGCTGGTGTTATTGGTGCTGCTGTGGCAAAGACAACCAGATCAAGCAATCTGATTGGCTCATAGCCATCATATATTACAACCCCAATCCTAATGAAGTGGGGACGTCGCGTAAAACGTGTCCCGTGCCCCGTGCTTTAGGGTCCTTGTCCCCCCTCCAGGCCCGTTTGTACTCACACTACCTGGGCCTCGGAGAATGCTTCTTGCTGCCTATACGTCATCACGCCGTAACACGTCACACGCATTGATGACGTCATGGCGATGCGTGGCTTTGTTTCCAGATCTTTCCGTAGACCTCAGAGTTTTTGTGCGTCTTGTCGACTGTTTTTGAATCTTTTCATCGACCAAATCTGCAGTAAACACTCCACCTCCGCATCACACCAACATGAACCTTTCCATGGTCATTTTGCATAAATTTCTTGTCATTTTGCTCAAGTTTTAAGTAATTTCGCTTAAGTTTTAAGTAATTTTGCTAAAGTTTTAGTCATTTTGCATAAATTTCCGCTCCTTACGGGGCAAACGAAACTGAAACTCCTCAGAGATCCTCTTCTTATTTAGTTTGAGAACAAAAAACAACTGAAACAGAATGAAACAAACTGAAATTCTTTCTTTATCTTGTGATTTCTGGCTTAAGTATGTAATGGGTCATGGATCACGTTATTCTGTGTGCTGTGCGTTTTCTACTTCCTGTCCAAACACAATAAACGTATCTTTCTAGCTTCAAACACGCCGGTCTGACAGACGAGGCAGCACGTCTGAAAATTCTTCCCCAAGTTAATAAAAAAAATCCTCAAAATGTAACGAATGAATTAAACATGACTCAGTAATTGACTGTACATTATAAAGCAGCAGGAGACACGGAGGCCGAGTACGACTGAGAGCGCTGCAGAGAGACTCCAGAGACTAATGAGCTAACTGTGGGGCGTTCTTCCTCATGTGACTGCTGTAATTGGGTCAGTCAATAGCCCTGTGTGCTGGAGCTGCTGCTGAGAGCTGAGAGCCATCAGACTCCTCGGCCCTCAGCGCGCTGACGACGGGCCGCCGCAGCAGCGTGAGCCCACCCTCAGCAACCATAATAATCCCACAGTTGACTTCTGTGTTTGCTGCTGTTTGAGTTTTACACTTTATGAGTCGTTGATTTTGCTCAAACTCATAGCGAGGACATTTTAGAGGACATCTGCACACGTTAGCACTGCATCAGAAACCAGTAATGCACATTTAATGCTTGTTGAAGCAGCAACTGACTTTGTTTCATGTTGCTTGGTTAAAGTCGCAGTCGGCAACATTTGTTTGATCGTATTCACTGAAGCCGACGCTCTGCTCCGATAGAACGACATGAATTAGAATAAAAACCACGCATCTACGTGCACCTAGAGCCTGTTGTCCGCGCCCGTATCATCCTGTCCCCTCAGCACAGTTCGCAGTTCGTGCTCACGCCACAGATCCCAAGTCACACGCCTCAAGCTAGCATACGCTAAATGACGTTAGCAGTTGCTATCTATGATTGAGTTAGCCAGTCTACCTCCATGTAGCGTTTACTCCATGCTGTTTAGTGATGAGAGAAGACACGGGCACGTTCACAGGTTTCTGGTGCACGTGCACTGACGAGCACTCGATTGGGGAGAGCAGAGGAGCTCGGTGGTAGAGGGGGAGGGGCGTGAGAGTTGGAAACATTAGAAATTTGATCCGCTGGACTGAAGCTTTGAGTCAAAGTAAAGAGAACCACCTTTAACTCAAGGTCGATGTATTAGCTTTTTCCAGAGCTTTCAACAATCTTGAAAATGATGCTAACTAACAGCTAACATCGGAGAAATCTGTACATTACATTGAGAGGGGAGTCCTTTTCTTTAAGGGGGGGGGGTCCGACCACGTCCTGAGGTCATTTCTCACCATCCCCGTTTTATCGCTGAGGATGATTTTGCTTTTATTTGCTATTCATGAAGCAGATTCAGGAAATTGGAGTTATTGGAAAGCGATATGCTCGTATCGCCCAATCCTCTGTCCCATCGACAACTCCACGTGACTGTGTATGAGCAACTGCATGCTGTGTGTGTGTGTGTGTGTGTGTGTGTGTGTGTGTGTGTGTGTGTGTGTGTGTGTGTGTGTGCATGATACATGGATTGGCTCTGACACTATCCTAATCCACTTGAATCATCCACCCACCTGAATGAATGATTTTCTCTCTCTTCCTATTGCAGTCCCTGCAGGCTGTTGCATTTTAAAGATACACTCTGTAAGATTTCTGTGTTTTTTAAGTTTGATTTCTATCAAAGAGTAAGTTAAAACAACGGTGATTGATCATAAGACCCCCTAATAAAAGCATTTGTTTGCTTTTTTTACCCGAGTATTCCAATATACGCGTCTGTGGCGACGTTCAGAGTAGAAATGTTTAAAGGCTCCAGCGTTGTGTTTGCGTGTAAAGGTAGAAACACTAAAGTGAGCTCTGATCTGCTCCAGCGTTGTGTTTGCGTGTAAAGGTAAAAACGCTAAAGTGAGCTCTGATCTGCTCCAGCGTTGTGTTTGCGTGTAAAGGTAAAAACACTAAAGTGAGCTCTGATCTGCTCCAGCGTTGTGTTTGCGTGTAAAGGTAAAAACGCTAAAGTGAGCTCTGATCTGCTCCAGCGTTGTGTTTGCGTGTAAAGGTAAAAACACTAAAGTGAGCTCTGATCTGCTCCAGCGTTGTGTTTGCGTGTAAAGGTAAAAACACTAAAGTGAGCTCTGCTCTCCTGGTCCAGTCCCTGCCTGGTCCTGGTCCTGGTCCTGGTCCAGTCCCAGCCTGGCCCTGGTCCTGGTCCAGTCCCAGCCTGGTCCTGGTCCTGGTCCTGGTCCTGGTCCTGGTCCTGGTCAGATGTGTACATGAACTGATGAAGCCTCTTGGATCAGAGGTGAAACGTCTTCCTGACAAAGAACCAAGTCCAGTTGCTTTTGACTGAAACTGCTTTGGGGACAACGACGACCTGGACACAGGAGAACATTCTCAGGCTTAACGGCGCCGTAGCTTCTCAGAGGAGCAAACATTGATGAGGTTTTACTCACTGCTGCTTTGTTTTGTTCCTAGTTTACACATTCATAATGTCAGAGTCTGTCCCGACTGCTTTTGTCTTTATTTTGGTACAGAATTAAATTTCCGGCAGCGTTTGAAGTTCTTCGAGTCTCTAATTTGTATTTCAGATTGCTGCACGCCGTTAACCAAACCAGAAACCAACTTCACTCGCTGCTTTCCTCTGCACTGAATCCTGAGGATCTAACGTCTAACCTACACCGTGCACACAAGTGTGTAACGCGTGTGTGTGTGTGTGTGTGTGTGTGTGTGCACACTAATGAATGTTTTTATCAAATGCTGTCAGGCTGAGTGGGCGTTAAGTTGAGTTCTAGTGCACATTCCTTTCTAGTTAAGTGTTTGCAGCTCATCTTTTCCTTTTTAAGGTTTTCACAGTAATTATGGAGGTTTCTCCGGCGGCTGCCCTAAAACCATATCTGTGTACATAAACCGGATGAGAGGGTGGAACAAGAGGAATGTTTAGTGTTGTTTTGGTGCGCTGAGAAGTGGCCTCTGCACTGCACTGCAACGACTCCACTTCATTTGAGCTGAGAGGGCTCGAATATACGGGATTTCCATCTCCTATACTCTGACATTACACATTTAATGTATATTTTATGCATTTACAGCGTGTTCTGCTTCTTATATCTGCTGTAATTAGAGATTCAGGCCTCTAAGGCTGAAACCAACTTCTTTGAGATGTGGTTCTTTTGTCTTTTCATCCCATGACGCTCATATTTGTATTCTTCCACTTCACATACATTCATTCATCTTCAGCCTCTTGTCCCTGTCGGGGTCGCGGGGGGCTGGAGCTGGATCCCAGCTGACATGGGGCGTGAGGCGGGGTCCACCCTGGACAGGACGCCAGTCTATCACAGGACACATAGAGACGAACAGAGACAGACAACCATTCACACCTACGGGTGATTTAGAGTCATCAATGAACCGAACACCTGCACGTCTTTGGACTGTGGGAGGAAACCGGAGAACCCGGAGAAAACCCACGCAGACACGGGGACAACATGCACACTCCACACAGAAGGGCCCCAGCCGGGATTCAAACCAGGAACCTTCTTGCGACAGTGCTACACCGTGTAGCCACCCACTTCACATACAGATTTTTACATTTTAAGGCTTTTTAAAAGTTTTGACTTGTGTCTGTCAGCGTACGAACATTTTGTAGATGATTTAGGACCTAAATGTTTTTTTCCAAGAAGATTCAAAATGTCACGATCACATTGAGACAAAGGCTCCGTTTTCCACTGCAGTCACACCGCACGTGTACGAGCACGAGCGTGCGCACGTGTACGAGGCCTACGGCGGTTCTGAGGTCATTTCCTGTGCGCCTGTTGGGACTGTAGCGTCTATTCTATGCGCCTTATAATGTGGAAAATACGGTACTTTTAGGGCGCATTCACACTGTCCTTCCGCACCGGGCCAGTGTGAGTGCAACCGCTCCACGCATAGCTGTGGTCAGCTGGCCGTCCACGGCCCGTTTGGGAGAGGTGGGCTTTTGTAAAGCGCGTTTGCACGTGTACGAGCACGAGCGTGCGCACGTGTACGACCACGAGCACGAGGCCTACGGTGGTTCTGAGGTCATTTCCTGTGCGCCTGTTGGGACGTAGAAAAAAGAAGGAGGGACCATGCGCGGACATTTCAAACAATGGCGGTGAAAGGTTCACGTTGGTGTGATGCGGAGGTGGAGTGTTTACTGCAGATTTGGTCGATGAAAAGATTCAAAAACAGTCGACAAGACGCACAAAAACTCAGAGGTCTACGGAAAGATCTGGAAACAAAGCCACGCATCGCCATGACGTCATCAATGCGTGTGACGTGTTACGGCGTGATGACGTATAGGCAGCAAGAAGCATTCTCCGAGGCCCAGGTAGTGTGAGTACAAACGGGCCTGGAGGGGGGGACAAGGACCCTAAAGCACGGGGCACGGGACGGAGGCACAGTGGGAGGGCGCCCTTATTGTCTCTACTGGAGAAAACGTGATTAGTGGAGATGGATTCCACCTGGTGCAGCCTGCTGGAGAAAGCCACGCCCACAGGAAAACACACAATGAAACAAGAGGGAAGAGCAGTCGTCAGGGCGGGCGATCGCCTGATTTAATGCTCTGCTCGTTATTGAGCAGCTGAAGCTCGTCACAGTGTTGATCATCGTTAGACTCAGGTGTGTTAGACTCAGGTGTGTTAGACTCAGGTGTGTTAGACTCAGGTGTGTTAGACTCAGGTGTGTTAGACTCAGGTGTGTTAGACTCAGGTGTGTTAGACTCAGGTGTGCTGGAGCAGAGAGAAACTCAAGGCTCTGCAGGACTGGAGCTGCTCACCCCTGCATTAGATTCTTAACGGGGACCTATTATCACCGTTTTCAGGTTCACAAAAATGTATTTTAAACATGCTTAAAGGTTCAAAAAGCACTTTATTTATTTTCCTGCACGTACGGACACAGACACAGATAACGCTGTACTCGCTCCTCCCTAATGTTTACCTCATAATATGAGACGTCGGTCATGTTTAGCACGGACATCAGATATTATAAGATATAAATGACAGAAGCACCTCTTTAATGTTAATACAGTGTTTCTGTGTAAATGCTGAATGAGCCAGTCCTCTTTGTTTACCCTTTTTTAAACGCGCTCCCCCTTTTTAACCCTGTTTGAGTGTCACAGAGCGAGGGATTGTGGGTGAAGCCCTCAGGCGACATGTGCAGAAATGCAGATTTATGTATTCGAGAGAGCCCTCGAGCGCTCGACGATGTGACAGCGACAGCCCTGAGCCCTTCACACTGAGTCCACGGGTTCTCTTCATTACATTGAGTTGATGCTTTCTCTCGTCCTCTCTGATCGGACCCCTCTGCCATCATGAAGGGTCTTACAATCCCTTAAATGCACCGTGAGGAGGCAAGGAGAGAAGAGAGGCGACAGGGAGAGAGGAGACGAGGAGACGAGGCTGCATGTGAGGAAACACTGGTGTATCCTACCAGGAAGTGTTTTATCACACGCTGTTGCTGCACCTGTGTGTCTTTCTTTTGAACATTTGAATCTCGCAGACGAAGCGAAAATCAGCCGAACAGAAGAAGAACAGAAGAACCGTGTGGAGTGGAATGTGACACGTAAAGAGCGCCCTCCCACTGTGCCTCCGTCACAGGTTAGAGTGCCCTCCCACTGTGCCTCCGTCCCGTGCCCCGTGCTTTAGGGTCCTTGTCCCCCCCTCCAGGCCCGTTTGTACTCACACTACCTGGGCCTCGGAGAATGCTTCTTGCTGCCTATACGTCATCACGCCGTAACACGTCACACGCATTGATGACGTCATGGCGATGCGTGGCTTTGTTTCCAGATCTTTCCGTAGACCTCTGAGTTTTTGTGCGTCTTGTCGACTGTTTTTGAATCTTTTCATCGACCAAATCTGCAGTAAACACTCCACCTCCGCATCACACCAACGTGAACCTTTCACCGCCATTGTTTGAAATGTCCGCGCATGGTCCCTCCTTCTTTTTTCTACGTCCCAACAGGCGCACAGGAAATGACCTCAGAACCGCCGTAGGCCTCGTGCTCGTACACGTGCGCACGCTCGTGCTCGTACACGTGCAAACGTGCTTTACTAAAGCCCACCTCTCCCAAACGGGCCGTGGACGGCAAGCGTGCCGCTCCTAGACGCGGTACGGTTGCACTCACACTGGTCAAACGCACTAGGCTTTAGCCGTAAAACCTGTTTTGGCCCGGTGCGGAGGCACAGTGTGAGTGCGCCCTAAAAATGAAACCACGTTTCCATGTGACACTAAAGTCTAAAGTTCTCTTTTTATCCACAACAGAAACTCAACCACACCTCCGACTAAATCATTTCCATGTGCAACTTCCCCGTAGTTACATGTTGAATCCATAAACAAATGATATTTATCATTGATTGACTCTGTTGCATTGTCTCTAATGAGGAACGTGTCACTGACATGATGGACACTGATGGCTGAGAACTGTGTGCTGTCAGTGGTTTGCATCTTATTCACGATTGCATTTGTATCATAGAAGGAGAATGTGAAGCCAGAGTTGATGCTGCTCACCATATACAGCAGACTTGACCTTTCCCCCCTTTCTCCTCTAAATAGACACTTCCCTGCAGCTTAATGGACTCATCTCTCTGTAACATTCACACACACACGCACACACATCCACTTGCCTTTCCAGAAAGGCCACAGTCAACCAGCGCAGGTCAATGGCCCTTAGGCAGGTTCAATATTTATGGGTCGCTGCAGCATTTTACTGTCTCAGCTTGACAAAAATCATCAGCATCTCAGGCACTCTGCCTGTCAATCCAGCGGCTCATCACATCAGCTGCCATCGCTGCAGGATGTCACTGAGAGACGGCCGATGAGCTGGGCTTCCCCGGCCGACGATGCATCAATCTGGGTCCAGAACCACAGTCGCTCCGACCGGACGTCTGCAGCAGGGATGGACGGAGGTGATGTGTAAATACTTGGAACAGTGAAATCCTTAACATGGCATCACAGTCTGTTGTTGTGTGTTACTACTACTTGTCCTATATTGAGTTTTTCCATTGAACCGTTGCTCGTGGGGGCAGGTTCGAACACCGGACACAAAAAAGTGGCGATTGAGTCCTGACCCCAAGTGAAGGAGTTCAAGGACCTCGGGATTTTGTTCATGAGTGAGGGGACGATGGAGCGTGAGTTTGGCCGGAGAATCGGAACAGCGGGGGCGGAGCTGCAGTCGCTCTACTGCACCGTTGTGACCAAAAGAGAGCTGAGGAAGACAAAGCTCTGGATCTACCCTCAGTGCTGGTTCCTACCCTCACCTGTGGTCATGAAAGCTGGGTCAGGACCCAAAGAACCAGGTCCAGGTCAGGACCCAAAGAACCAGGTCCAGGTCCAAGCATGTGAAATGTGTTTCCTCAGGAGGGGGTCTGGAGTCTCCCTTAGAGAGAGGGGGAGAAGTTCAGCATCCGTGAGGAACTCGGAGTAGAGCCGCTGCTCCTTTGTGTTGAAAGGAGCCAGTTGAGGTGGTTCAGGATCATCTGGTAAGGATGAACCCTGGGCGCCTCCCTAGGGAGGTGTTCCAGGCACGTCCAGCTGGGAGGAGGCCTCGGGGAAGACCCAGGACCAGGTGGAGAGATTAGATCTCCACACTGGCCTGGGAACGCCTCAGGATCCCCCAGTTAGAGCTGGTTAATGTGGCCCGGGAAAGGGAAGTTTGGGGTCCCCTGCTGGAGCTGCTGCCCCTGAGACTTGACCCAGGATCAGAGGCTGACGACAATGAAAGAGACGTTGGTCGTCACTTTGTCTCATCTGTCAAACCAACGTGTGGAATTCTCCGTCCACACTCTGGGACGTCTTTAGTGTCTCACAGACCACCGCCGTCTACAACGCTGCCGCCATTTTGACTCAGGATGCTTCTCTCCTCCATCGCCTCCATCTTTGTTGTAACCAACGTGAAGGACGAGGGCAGTGACGGTTAGAACATGGATAACATACGTCTCTGTTTATGCACCAACTGGAAGCATGAAGGAGCCTTTAGAGTTGGTGTGTAGTATAGATTTAGGAAATGGATTTAGCAAAATTATCTCAGTAAAAATTGATCTAATTCACTAAACACAGCTCCTTATACTTGGCCATAGTGTGGTGGCTATTTACCAATTTATTACTTGTTGATGTTCTCATTGAGCCCAAATGAAGCGAAGAACAGAAAACACTCCAGAGTTTGTATGAACTGCTCAGGACTGGGTCTCTGGATTATGAATCATTGCCACAGCAGCATAAAGCAGTCAAGGATGTGAGCACGAGTGTTTGAAGAGGTCCACAGCTGAAGCTTTGTGGATGGTGGTGGGGTGTGCCCTCACAGAACATGACACGGTGGATAGGAGGCCTCTGGCAGTGGGCAGCTTTCATCGAGGCCTGTGTGGGCATGATTTCATAAAGACTGTGGGCACCTGTGGGTGACTCATGCAGGGCTCAGTGCTGGTCTGAGGTAGAGTGGCAAAAAAAAGACCTAACTATGGGGATGAGAAGTATATAGGCCACAGTTTGTATCAGCGGTTAGTCGACTTACAAGGCAGGAGCAGCAAACAGCCCTCCACACCCTGGGCTTCCTTCTTTTCAAGTGGGATTTCTCCTGAGACACGGCTGCGCACGTCCAAATAAACCAGAACTGGGAGGAGAAATGAGAGTTTCAGCTCAGTTTCAACACATAATAACTAAACAAAGGTTAGAGCATCTTGCAGCGTCCCCCAGGGAAGGAGCTGGCTGATGCTGGGGCTCTGCCAAGGCAGTATGACAACACAGCACCCAGCGAGGCAGGGGGAGGGGGTGCCTGGCCCTGCTGGGTGCCACATCGCCTCCAAGGTGGGGGTTGTAATTGACAGTAGTTGAGGGAGGTGCTGGGCCATCAGTGTCACTGTGATGATGCAGAGCTGGCGTGACGTGCCCCGCAGCAGCACACTGCACAGCGTGCACGTACAGTACAGCCTCTATAATGCGCTCTGGATGTGTACATTTGTTTACATGCAGAGAAGACAGCACAGAGCTTGTGCAGCAAGAGACAGCATGCTACCGGCGTAGGCGTAAGACACTGGGAGAATAAAAAAACAGAAGCATGAGAGGAAGGGCGATGAAAGGAGAAGTAGGACGAGTGGGGCACGATGGGCTGGCTGCCTCCCTCCTCCCACACGTCTCTGCTGTCTCAGAGGAGATGTAGGAATACGTATGCGGCCCGGCGCCTTCGTCTTGTGGCACTGTGGCGACTCCTGCCAATGCTTTACTGAGCTCTTGTCATTTACATACCGCGTCTCCTGCGGGGGTGTACGAGCTCCAACACACAGGAGCAAGACTTGGAGGACCTTACTATTCGGTTTGAAATGAACGCATCTCACATGGGGCACAAAGCACTTCCCGGGCTACCACAGTGTACACGTCGGTTTAGATGCAGAAACAAGGAAGAGGAGGAGGAAAGGAGTGGTAAATGTATTGACTTTGAAAAAAAACTTCAATGAGAAGAGGCAGAGAGGAGAGAGAGAGAGCAGAAAACAGGCGCTGGAGCTGCAGGGGCATATTAAAAAATGAATCAAAGGCACACTGGCTCTCCCATTGACAGACACAGAGAGCCCGGCTCACAGCCCTCCTGGTGAGAGAGCGTCAATCACACTCACGAGCTCCGAACGTGCACATGGATCTACGAACTACATCAGGAATACACGCCGTCTAATTAACCTTCCAGTCACTGTATCTGACAACCCTCATTTGAATCTTAGTCTGAATTGTTTCGACATAATTATCTCGTGGAAGTCAGACGACAACGTAGTTAGTTATTAAAAGAGTGTTTTAAGTCGCACTCCCACTTTGCCTCCGTCCCGTGCCCCAGCACGTTTCACGGCTTAAGTCTGGTTCCTTTTACCAGTGTGATGCAACCGTACCGCGGGGAGGAGCGGCACGCTTGCCGTCCACGACCCGTTTGGGAGAGGTGGGCTTTAGTAAAGCACGTTTGCACGTGTACGAGCAGGAGCGTGCGCACGTGTACGAGCACGAGGCCTACGGCGGTTCTGAGGTCATTTCCTGTGCGCCTGTTGGGACGTAGAAAAAAGAAGGAGGGACCATGCGCGGACATTTCAAACAATGGCGGTGAAAGGTTCACGTTGGTGTGATGCGGAGGTGGAGTGTTTACTGCAGATTTGGTCGATGAAAAGATTCAAAAACAGTCGACAAGACGCACAAAAACTCCGAGGTCTACGGAAAGATCTGGAAACAAAGCCACGCATCGCCATGACGTCATCAATGCGTGTGACGTGTTACGGCGTGATGACGTATAGGCAGCAAGAAGCATTCTCCGAGGCCCAGGTAGTGTGAGTACAAACGGGCCTGGAGGGGGGGACAAGGACCCTAAAGCACGGGGCACGGGACGGAGGCACAGTGGGAGTGAGCTCTGGATTACCATGGAAACGGACCAGGATTCAGGGCTCGGCTGTGACGGCGACCTTAGCGTAAGACGAGAAGACGATAGGAAGAACAGAGCTGGAGTCAGGACCTGGTCAGCAGAACTTAGCATGAAGACTTCTCAGATGCAAATGTTAATATGTGATGGCCGTGTAAAGTCAGTCTTAAAGTGGCAGCGACCTTCTCTTCAGTCAGATGTTGCAGCTGTGTAACGCTGTGCACAGCTGCAGGGATCGAACTGCTACACTCTTCTGCGTGTTCTGTCCGACTGCAGCCCGTGGCCTGTGGGCGCTTCGGCTTCCTGAATCAATATTTCAGCGTGCCGAGGCGTCGCTCAGCCTCCATCCACCTGGAGCGCTGCCAACATCCAGTTACAGTGCTACCATCAGCTCGCAGTGCGTTTGTTCTGCCCACACACACACGCACACACACACACAGACACACTCAGACACGCACGCATACACAGACACACATACGCACATACACACACGCACGCACACACGCACGCACGCACATACACACACACGAGCACGCACACGCAAGTACACACACACAAGCACGCACACGCACAGAAGCACACGAACACACACAAGCACAGACACATAAGCACACACACACGCACACACAGACACGCACACACACACGCACGCACACACACACACACACACGCACGCACGCACACACACACACACAGGCACACACACACTCACAAACACACACATGCACGCACGCACACACGCACACACACACACATGGACACACAGACACAGAAACACAACACACACACACACACAGGCACAGACACGCACCCACATGCAAAAGCCCACCTCTCCCAAACGGGCCGTGGACGGCAAGCGTGCCGCTCCTAGACGTGGTACGGTTGCACTCACACTGGTCAAAGGAACCAGACTTTAGCCGTGAAACGTGCTGGGGCACGGTACGGAAGAACAGTGGGAGGGCGCCCTTACCAACATGCATCAAATACAATAGAGCAGACATCAATGAAGCTTATCGGAGGGTGAGTAAAAACGTCAGCATCACACAATGAACTGTCGCCAAACTCTAATTATCCCAATAAATATTCGATAACCGACACGTTTAACTGACCGTAACCACGAGCGGTTACATTCACGCTCATGTTCATGTTCTCTCAGTGAAGTCCTTTAACCGTAAACTCTGGACACGCCGAGTGAGCCGCTGAGTGAACGGCTGCATAATGAAAGGGACAGAAGAACTCGTCAGGTCGTCCCTGAGCATCGGCTGTGACAGCGCGGCTGCAGAGTGGCCCTGGCCGATCATGGAGCATGTGAAGGACGGGGACCAGAGGCCTTTGGGGTCAGCACACGAGAAATCAATGAGTCTGAGCCGGAGTCGTTAGTTTTAGCTGCTGAGATGAAGTCACATGACGATATGTCAGAGTAGAGACACACACCAGAGGGTAGACAACATCATGAACGCTATCCATCTGAACATAAACATCGAACATTAATATGAAGCTGAGAATGTTTCCGTTCTGTTGACGTGAGGAGTGGATTTCACTATCAGCTGTTTTTGGTGTTAAACATTTAACTTTGGGTCATTTTTGGACTGCAACAGATCAAACCTGGTGTTCATGTTTGTGTGAATACCACAGACTATAAAATATACATATCCGGTGGCTCCCAGTGGCTCTGGCCGTCCCCATCTTGATCAGGGGTGGGCAGTTCCAGTCCTGCAGAGCCACTGTCCTGCATGTTTTAGGTTCCTCCCTACCCTAACACACCTGAGTCTGACAATAATCAAACTGTGACGAGCTTCAGCTGCTTGATAACGAGCAGAGAGTTAGACTCAGGTGTGTTGGAGCAGAGAGAAACCTGAAACATGCAGGACAGTGGAGCCCTTTCAGTGGCTCCCTGTAGCTTTGCCAAAAGTTAAGATGTTTTATAGGTTTTTTTGTTTGTTTTGTCAATCTTTCAAAGGGAACACCTGTTATCTTGGAGTTCAAGGTGATTTTTAAAAAATAATATTATCTCATCTCATCTTCACTCTCTTATCCGGGGTCGGGTCGCGGGGGCAGCAGCTCCAGCAGGGGACCCCAAACTTCCCTTTCCCGGGCCACATTAACCAGCTCTAACTGGGGGATCCTGAGGCGTTCCCAGGCCAGTGTGGAGATCTAATCTCTCCACCTGGTCCTGGGTCTTCCCCGAGGCCTCCTCCCAGCTGGACGTGCCTGGAACACCTCCCTAGGGAGGCGCCCAGGGTTCATCCTTACTAGATGATCCTGAACCACCTCAACTGGCTCCTTTCAACACAAAGGAGCAGCGGCTCTACTCCGAGTTCCTCACGGATGCTGAACTTCTCCCCCTCTCTCTAAGGGAGACTCCAGCCCCCCTCCTGAGGAAACACATTTCACACGCTTGGACCTGGACCTGGTTCTTTCGGTCAAAATAATATTATGTGGAACTAAAATATGCGTCACGTCCTTCGTCCATGGCCCTGCGCCTTTCACTGCCAGTGGCTAATCTGGAGTTTTTCCCATAATGGTGGCTCCCCGTATGCTCGACATGTGGCGAGAAATTCATTAATTCATTCATTCATCTTCAGCCTCTTGTCCCTGTCGGGGTCGCGGGGGGCTGGAGCCGATCCCAGCTGACATCGGGCGTGAGGCGGGGTCCACCCAGGACAGGACGCCAGTCTATCACAGGACACATAGTTATCGAACAATATTTATATATAACAGGTAATGTAAACAGGTAAATGGCTCCTTTGGTAGTAAAGGTTGCAGACCTCTGCCCCAACTCCTGGTTAATCCAAAAATGGGCAAAGCGGTGGAGCATGGATGGGCGGTCTACGCTGTGATGGCACCCACCTGTCACCCAAAGTGGCCAGCCCTTAATTATGCATTCACATTTAAACATGAGTTATATGAACTCCCTGTTGTCATGAACAGTGAAATGAATCATAGAGACCAGGCTGCAGACGTGTTTATTCCTGCTGTAAAGTTGGACGTTAATGGCACCTCGTGTCTAAAGGTGGCGTATACACAGAAGAGGGCGCACGCCACTTTCTAAGCAAACTTTGGGACGTATAAAAGAGAACGTGCAGTCGTCCGCGTACGCTCTGACCGAGGCGTACGCAACCGAACAGGAGAAATGAGAAACGACGACACAGACGGCAGGACTGTTCCACATGTGCAGCACGTTATCCATCGTGCTGCAGTTTTGAGACGGAGGCATTTGTTAAAGGGAAACTTTGATGATTTCCAACCAGGTTTGTGTCACTGCAGCGTGAGCAGCTCATGCAGACGGATGGCACCTCGTGTCTAAAGGTGGCGTACGCACAGAAGAGGGCGCACGCCACTTTCTAAGCAAACTTTGGGACGAATAGAGAACGTGCAGTCGTCTGCGTACGCTCTGAGCGAGGCGTGCGCGGACGAGCAGGAGAAATGAGAAATGGCGACAGGATGAAGCTGTGAAACTGAGACGATGGTGTCAAATACATCAAATATTCTCATTAATCAAATGAAGAATTCACA
Source organism: Echiichthys vipera (assembly GCF_963691815.1). Classification (NCBI taxonomy): domain Eukaryota; kingdom Metazoa; phylum Chordata; class Actinopteri; order Perciformes; family Trachinidae; genus Echiichthys; species Echiichthys vipera. The sequence goes on from NC_139834.1 coordinate 882,974, forward strand.
AAAAACTTTTCTGCACCCTGTAACTTTTATTTTTAGCTGTCATGTGAGTCAAATTCACACAAACACAAACATCAGTTCACATGATGGATTCCCGTCCTGCGCTCACTTCAGCTCGTCTCGGAGGACTTGTTATACCCGTGACTGCTTTCAGAGCAGACGGGCTGCAGCTAATTGTGTTGAAGATGAAGATTGCATTGATTTTTCCTTCTGTTTGAGGAGCATCTTCTGTTGGAGTCCGTCCCTGGGTTTCTCTCTCTCCCTCCCTGGTGCCACCTGTGTGGGTGTGGTCGTTGGTCGCTGGACGCACCTGCAGCTCATCATCCAGATCAGCACACCAGGTCCTGGTCCTGCGATCAGTTTACTACATGAGCCACACCTGCGGGTCGTTGTGTCTGCGGACCAGCTCGCTGTGAAGCTTCGAACTCTAGCCACACGAGCCCGTCTTGGGATTTCAAATAAATCCTTATTACTGTGCTAAACGCCTGGTCTGCGTCTCCTGACACCTGCACACCCTTACAGAAAAGGGGGAAAGATGAATATAATAATAATACCTGGAGTGAAAGGGAACTATTTCCTACCGTCTAACACGATGACGAATCAGATTTTTCCTTTTTAAACAGCTGATAATTGTGTTGACACACCAAAATATATGATGAATGCAGGACGTATGAACAGCCATTAGTCTTTAGAGCAGAGATGTCAAAGTCAAACACATCAGAGCGCCAAAAAAACAAATCTGCTACGAGCCGAGGGCCGGACTGGTTCAATGTTAATTAAAACATATTAAAATGATGAATATAACCTGTTGAACCAAGACCAAACACAGGCAAACAGACAAAAACAAACTTCCTCCAAAGGGAAAACACTTGTCCTGAACATTAAATGAATAAAGTAAGATTTTCATATGACTTTAGTTTAAATTTAAAACTTTTTTGACAGGTTTGAGAATGACTCCCTGTCCCGGCAACGGCCAATAGCGTTGGCCGTTGCTGGTTGCCAGGATTGTCTGTTGTTGGGTGCAGCTACTGTAGGCTGGCACTGGGTGAAAGCTATTCCTAAAGAGTCTTAGCGCTTAAGGTGAGATCTGTTCAGAGCAGGGAAGAGGACTTTTAAGGAGACAAAATGGCGGACGGAAGAGGCAGGAGAGAGATTCTCCAAACACTGGATGACACTTAGGGCGCACTCACGCTGTCCTTCCGCACCGCGCCAAAACAGGTTTTTCGGGTCAAGCCTAGTGCGTTTGACCAGTGTGAGTGCAACCGTACCACGTCTAGGAGCGGCACGCTTGCCGTCCACGGCCCGTTTGGGAGAGGTGGGCTTTAGTAAAGCACATTTGCACATGTACGAGTACGAGCGTGCGCACGTGTACGAGCACGAGGCCTACGGCGGTTCTGAGGTCATTTCCTGTGCGCCTGTTGGGACGTAGAAAAAAGAAGGAGGGACCATGCGCGGACATTTCAAACAATGGCGGTGAAAGGTTCACGTTGGTGTGATGCGGAGGTGGAGTGTTTACTGCAGATTTGGTCGATGAAAAGATTCAAAAACAGTCGACAAGACGCACAAAAACTCCGAGGTCTACGGAAAGATCTGGAAACAAAGCCACGCATCGCCATGACGTCATCAATGCGTGTGACGTGTTACGGCGTGATGACGTATAGGCAGCAAGAAGCATTCTCCGAGGCCCAGGTAGTGTGAGTACAAACGGGCCTGGAGGGGGGGACAAGGACCCTAAAGCACGGGGCACGGGACGGAGGCACAGTGGGAGGGCGCTCTAACCTATGACGGAGGCACAGTGGGAGGGCGCTCTAAGACTCCTCGCTGGGAACGTTTAGGTTAAGTTAGGAGCTCTCTGAGAATCTTCAGGAATTCGGGCCCTGATCATTTAAAAGTGAACTCATTCTGATGGGAAACATCAGATTCAATGGGACTTTGTTCTGTTCACACTGTCACAAGAATCAGATCTGGGTCACGTATGAGAGGACACATCGGATCCAGGTCACTTGGAGCTGCAGTGTGAACGGCGCCCGTGACCGTGAAACACACGACTGCCTGCAAATACTACACCGTGCTAACGACGTGTTTTGTTCAGTTTACGATCGTTAATGTAGTTCAGAAGGACGCTCCACCTCACAGCCCTGTCTTCTCACTGATAAGAAACTCACGTGTCTTGGACAAAGTGTGTGTTAAGTGTCTGCTGTAGATACTGCATGGGTGCACAGAGGGACAGAACACACACACACACACACACACGTACACATACAGGACTCTGACCCCGGCGTCTGTTGTAGGGCCTCTCTGGCTTTGTTGTGTGGAGAATTATTAATGTGTGAACTTTTGTGGTTTTCCAGTAAACTCATTATTACAGTGTGCTGTGTGTTGACCTGTTGACCTGTGTGTGTGTGTGTGTGTGTAACAGGAAACAGTGTCCTTGCTATTAAGGGATCAGGCTCCACCCTGTGTGTGTCCGTTCCTCTGTGTGTAGGCGATGTAGTGCAGTATCAGTGCTGGAGAGCGTGAGCAGTAAGTAGCTTGAGGAGTGGCTGTGATGAGTCGACCGGCTCTAACAGCGGCGGACACATGTTTGCTCACCCACTCACTGCTCCTCCGATCCCATTCAACACACGCCGAGTGTGACATGAGTTCAAAGTTACGGACACGGGTCTCACTCAGTGTGTTTCAAGTCCCATCAGGTCCCTAAAACGTTCTTCCCCTGGTTCAGGGAACAACCAGCTGACTGAAGCTCCCTGGTGTCCATGTCCGGGGGTTGAACGGTCAAATGTACACCAAAGTCTACGTCACTGAGCTTTAAGGGGCCGATCTGACACCAAAGTCTACGTCACTGAGCTTTAAGGAGCCGATCTGACACCAAAGTCTACGTCACTGAGCTTTAAGGAGCCGATCTGACACCAAAGTCTACGTCACTGAGCTTTAAAGAGCCGATCTGACACCAAAGTCTACGTCGCCGAGCTTTAAGGAGCCGATCTGACACCAAAGTCTACGTCACTGAGCTTTAAGGAGCCGATCTGACACCAAAGTCTACGTCACTGAGCTTTAAAGAGCCGATCTGACACCAAAGTCTACGTCGCCGAGCTTTAAGGAGCCGATCTGACACCAAAGTCTACGTCACTGAGCTTTAAGGAGCCGATCTGACACCAAAGTCTACGTCACTGAGCTTTAAGGAGCCGATCTGACACCAAAGTCTACGTCACCGAGCTTTAAGGAGCCGATCTGACACCAAAGTCTACGTCACTGAGCTTTAAGGAGCCGATCTGACACCAAAGTCTACGTCACCGAGCTTTAAGGAGCCGATCTGACACCAAAGTCTACGTCACTGAGCTTTAAGGAGCCGATCTGACACCAAAGTCTACGTCACTGAGCTTTAAGGAGCCGATCTGACACCAAAGTCTACGTCACCGAGCTTTAAGGAGCCGATCCGACACCAAAGTCTACGTCACTGAGCTTTAAGGAGCCGATCTGACACCAAAGTCTACGTCACTGAGCTTTAAGGAGCCGATCTGACACCAAAGTCTACGTCACTGAGCTTTAAGGAGCCGATCTGACCCCAAAGTCTACGTCGCCGAGCTTTAAGGAGCCGATCTGACCCCAAAGTCTACGTCACTGAGCTTTAAGGAGCCGATCTGACCCCAAAGTCTACGTCACTGAGCTTTAAGGAGCCGATCTGATGCCAAAGTCTACGTCACTGAGCTTTAAGGAGACGATCTGACACCAAAGTCTACGTCACTGAGCTTTAAGGAGCCGATCTGACACCAAAGTCTACGTCACTGAGCTTTAAGGAGCCGATCTGACACCAAAGTCTACGTCACTGAGCTTTAAGGAGCCGATCTGACACCAAAGTCTACGTCACCGAGCTTTAAGGAGCCGATCTGACGCCAAAGTCTACGTCACTGAGCTTTAAGGAGCCGATCTGACACCAAAGTCTACGTCACTGAGCTTTAAGGAGCCGATCTGACACCAAAGTCTACGTCACTGAGCTTTAAGGAGCCGATCTGACACCAAAGTCTACGTCGCTGAGCTTTAAGGAGCCGATCTCACACCAAAGTCTACGTCACTGAGCTTTAAGGAGCCGATCTGACACCAAAGTCTACGTCACTGAGCTTTAAGGAGCCGATCTGACACCAAAGTCTACGTCACTGAGCTTTAAGGAGCCGATCGGACACCAAAGTCTACGTCACCGAGCTTTAAGGAGCCGATCTGACACCAAAGTCTACGTCACTGAGCTTTAAGGAGCCGATCTGACACCAAAGTCTACGTCACTGAGCTTTAAAGAGCCGATCTGACACCAAAGTCTACGTCGCCGAGCTTTAAGGAGCCGATCTGACACCAAAGTCTACGTCACTGAGCTTTAAGGAGCCGATCTGACGGCAAGCGTGGGAAAAATGGTCGACTTTTGTACAGAGCCAGGACAGAAACGGCTCTTTTTGGTAGTGATGCTGGTTGCCATGGTGAAGTCCTCACTGGGTTTAAAGGGAACGCGCTATTGTTGTTGTTTTCGGCGCCTTTGCTTCCTGGTTTATTCTATTTCAGGGTCAAAAGCCACTGCGGGGAGGGGGCGTTCTAACCCACGGAGCATGTGCAGACGCATAATCCGGTAATGCTGTGTACATGCACAAATAATCAGGTAGTGGAGGAGTTCTCTGGGTCTGTTAACCGGGGTACGGTGTTTCAATGGGGTTTGAGAAACAGGAGTCAGCCCTTAATCTGAGTATAATCTGGTTTATCTGGTTGGGTGTGAACCCCTCACCCACGGCAGTACAGGTGTGGTGAGCGTCTAGAAGACCCTCCGTCACAGTCTGTTTAGGGGCCAACATGAAGAGGGGAGGTGGGGCTATCACATTGCACATGATTAATGCAGGGCCCTTGTCTGCTAGCAGCAGTGAAGGAGACTCTTTGCCTGGAGGCATCAACAGACCCGCTTCCCAAACTGGGACTTGGCCCCTTCTCTGCACGCTTGACCGGAGGAGTTGTGGGTATTTGGAGCCTGTGCACACCGACTGCAGTGGCTCAATACGGAGATGAAAGGAGCTGACCTTGAGAAGTTCAAAGGCAGAGCTTCCCTCTCTGTCCACCCCCATCTCTTGTTTCTTCATCTCCTCTTTCTGCCTGTCAACCTCTCCTTATCTTTCTCACGATTTCCCCCATTCACCCTCCATGCGTCATCCTCTTTGTGTGCGTCTTTCACTCCAGCCCGCACTGAGAATCCATCTTGTTTATTCCCTTTCTCTGCCGCAGGTCAGTTCCAGGTTAACTGGCTCAACAGCACTGGAGGCTAAGAGGCAAAGAGGCAACAAGTGCTTTCATCAGTGGGTCACATGATCACGCACCATTAAATTAAATGTTTACCGTACTTATTCAGACCTGGCGTGGTGTTGAATTCGACGTGCCTTTGTGCAGCAGCATCTATGAGCTGTTACTGCTCCATCCATAGGATCCTCTCCCCTCCCCAATGATAACAGTGACACACTGACATGATTCTGGCTCCATGTTTGACTGGAAACACGACAAACAAAAGTTCTTCCAGAGCATTATCTCTCAGCATTGTTCAAGTATGTAGGTTGGATACCGGACACTGGAGACTTCTTGACGCTCACCTCAGATACACAGCCCACAGGACATGAGTAGGTGTGGCTGTTTATAGGCTTTTCAGAGATGTGCACCGTGTCTGCAGAGCAGGAACAATACCCCAGAGCAGGGGTCTGCAACCTTTACCATCAAAAGAGCCATTTTGCCGCCTCTTCACCAAGTAAAATTTGTCTGGAGCCGAAAAACACATTTGATGTCACACCTATTAAAGTTATATATATAGTTATATATACAAAAAACTACAGTTTGTTACATTTCATTCCTATTACTATTATGATTATTATTACCTATCACCACATCTCAAGCGTACAGGTAAGCCGTCAGTGTTGGCAGTGAAGCAAACTGACCTCACGCAGCTCTCTATTCTCCTCTGATACGTGTTTTTGGGGGGGTTTATCCAAGGTTAGCATCCTGACAGCGCAGGTCAGACACTCAAGATTAGCAGGGAAAGGAGCCGAGCGTTAGCCGTTGCGCATGTGACGCATATTTTAGTTTCACATATTATTTTTAAATCACCTTGAACTCCAAGAGAACAGGTGCTCCCTTTGAAAGATGTTATCTTTTGGCAAAGCTGCAGAGAGCCACGGAAAAGGGACCCAAGAGCCGCATGAGGCCCAAGAGCCGCGGGTTGCAGACCCCTGCCCCAGAGACTTATTCCCCGAGACTTTTCCCAGAACTAGAAGATAAAAACTAAGCGGTGCCCAATACCAGAGAAACCTTAGACATGCTGGGCAGCTGTAATCCATGACAGGAACTAGGATCCCCTGTAATGTGTCACATTCAGAGCACTGAGAGTGTTGCAGCTGTGTGGCTCCTTGCCGATGCAAGAAACTTCCTGTTATTCACCCCTATCAATGCTGCAGCACAGCTCTGCCTGTCAGATTTCTTCATTTCATAATTCAACTTGACATGAATTCTCCGGGTTCTCCGGTTTCCTCCCACAGTCCAAAGACGTGCAGGTGTTCGGTTCATTGATGACTCTAAATCACCCGTAGGTGTGAATGGTTGTCTGTCTCTGTTCGTCTCTATGTGTCCTGTGATAGACTGGCATCCTGTCCAGGGTGGACCCCGCCTCACGCCCGATGTCAGCTGGGATCGGCTCCAGCCCCCCCCCCCCCCCAAGACCCCGACAGGGACAAGAGGCTGAAGATGAATGAATGAATGAACATGACACGGTCCTTACATCTCCTGGATCAGGCTACCGGTCACGTTTGTGCACGGAGGAGCGTGAGATGAAAACCATGATGTTGTTATAGTGTCACCCAACCTACAAACAGCCAAGTATTACATTCATTTTGCCCCAGCATTTTACATTCAGTGACAACATTTAGGACAGGACATTTTCCTTTGTTGTAACAATCGGAAAGTTGATTGAAAACAGGAAGTGTGCCACAGACGGGAGCCAGGACCAGAATCAAAACAAACATGGAGGACAGCAGTGAAGCAGGCGGCTAACGGAGCGACAGTGAAGTGAAACCGTACTTTCGAAAAAGTTCACCCTGGACTCTGACTCAAGTCCAGACCTACTTCCACCAAAGACTGGACCAGGACCAGGACCAAGACCAGGACCAGGCTGGGACTGGACCAGCACTAACCAAGTCCAGACCTACTTCCACCAACGACTGGACCAGGACCAAGACCAAGACCAGGACCAGGCTGGGACTGGACCAGCACTAACCAAGTCCAGACCTACTTCCACCAACAACTGGACCAGGACCAGGACCAAGACCAGGACCAGGCTGGGACTGGACCAGCACTAACCAAGTCCAGACCTACTTCCACCAACAACTGGACCAGGAGCAGGACCAAGACCAGGACCAGGCTGGGACTGGACCAGCACTAACCAAGTCCAGACCTACTTCCACCAACAACTGGACCAGGACCAGGACCAAGACCAGGACCAGGCTGGGACTGGACCAGCACTAACCAAGTCCAGACCTACTTCCACCAACAACTGGACCAGGACCAAGACCAGGACCAGGCTGGGACTGGACCAGCACTAACCAAGTCCAGACCTACTTCCACCAACAACTGGACCAGGACCAAGACCAAGACCAGGACCAGGCTGGGACTTGACCAGCACTAACCAAGTCCAGACCTACTTCCACCAACGACTGTCACTCTAACGACGGTCGTTGGCACTTGGAGCACAAAGGGTTCCAGTGACATCATCGGCTTGTGAGAGGTTAAAGACCTGGATCTCACACCAGCTAGTTGGACCAGTCCCAGCCTTGTCCTGGTCCTGGTCCAGTCCCAGCCTGGTTCTGGTCCTGGTCCTGGTCCTGGTCCTGGTTCTGGTCCAGTCCCAGCCTGGTCCTGGTCCTGGTCCTGGTCCGGTCCTGGTCCTGGTCCTGGTCCTGGTCCTGGTCAGATGCGTACATGAACTGATGAAGCCTCTTGGATCAGAGGTGAAACGTCTTCCTGACAAAGAACCAAGTCCAGTTGCTTTGGACTGAAATTGCTTCGAGGAGAACGACGACCTGGACACATGAGAACATGCACAGGCTCTTTTTACCCGTGCACCGCCCTCTCCCTCCCTCTCCCGTCCTCGCCATCTCCGTCTGCCACACACTTCACATCTCAGCTCCCTGCTCAGAACTCCTGTACTTAGGTGAAACGTTTAAAGTATTACTCTTCCTTTCCAATCCCTTTCTGTGTCTGATGACAAAAAATCCTCTTCAATGCGTGACCCTCCTGCTGTCTGCCTCCACCTCCCTGCCCCTGGCAGCGCTCGGCTCCACTGAGAGCCTGATACTCTCCAATACGCAGCCCGCATAAATCTTCCCTCGGCCACAAATATCTCAGCCATGCTGATTTATAGGAGCAGACCTCCCCATCTGTCTCACACAGAGGCTGCTGCGGTGCTCGCCGGCTGCATGCAGATAGGATAGATGTCTTATTAGCAAGTCTCTTCAAAATAAGAGGTTCGCCTTCACGTGGACGCAGTGAAGGGAGAGGGAGGTTATCGAGTGTGTGGCTGAGCAGCGCTGATAGAGAGCGGGAGGGACTCACCTGTAAAAAAGGTCAGCGAGGCAGTAAACACGCAAATGAGCGCGGGACGGGAGGAGAGCAGGATGACGGATGTTTGAACCACACACGGCGTCAAGAACAACGTCACCTTTGAACAACAGCAGCATTTGATGTTTGTTAAGATGCCGACGAAAGCGGACACAGAATTAGAATATTATTATTATAGTTATTGTATATATTATACTATAGTTATTAAGTCATACATTTTATTTATAGAGAATTATATATTTGGATATGTTCAAATACAAAAATTAAGGGCGCCCTCCCACTGTGCCTCCGTCCCGTGCCCCGTGCTTTAGGGTCCTTGTCCCCCCCTCCAGGCCCGTTTGTACTCACACTACCTGGGCCTCGGAGAATGCTTCTTGCTGCCTATACGTCATCACGCCGTAACACGTCACACGCATTGATGACGTCATGGCGATGCGTGGCTTTGTTTCCAGATCTTTCCGTAGACCTCGGAGTTTTTGTGCGTCTTGTCGACTGTTTTTGAATCTTTTCATCGACCAAATCTGCAGTAAACACTCCACCTCCGCATCACACCAACGTGAACCTTTCACCGCCATTGTTTGAAATGTCTGCGCATGGTCCCTCCTTCTTTTTTCTACGTCCCAACAGGCCCACAGGAAATGACCTCAGAGCCGCCGTAGGCCTCGTGCTCGTACACGTGCGCACGCTCCTAGACGTGGTACGGTTGCACTCACACTGGTCAAAGGAACCAGACTTTAGCCGTGAAACGTGCTGGGGCACGGGACGGAGGCACAGTGGGAGGGCGCCCTTATTGTTAAGCCTCTCTTTTCCGACTGCAACTTTACAAACATGCAGAAGATTTGGGGCCACACATGAAAACACACAGACCTGGATTTTATTGTCCTGTTGTTGCCAAGGTGATCTTCAGTCGGCACTGCAGAATATTATTATTACAGTTACTCTTTGGTCTGTTGACTCTCACTGATTACATCAGAGCGTCCATTTCTGTGGGACGAGCGTCTGTGGATCAGAACTCATCATTACGTCTAAAATACAGGAAATGATCACACATGCACACACACACACACACACACACATGCAAACACATGCACACACGCACACACACACATGCGCATGCACACACACACACACACACACACGCACACAGGCACACACACCAACATGCACACACACGCACACACACACACACACACACTCACGCACACACACACTCACGCACACACACGTACACGCACACACACACACATGCACACACACACGCACACGCATGCACACGCACACACATGCACACGCACACACACACACATGGACACACACACGCACACACACACACACACACTCACGCACACTCACGTACACGCACACACACACACACACACACACACACACACACACACACACACAGACACACACACACACAGAGGTAAAGGGCAGTGTGAGGGCTGACACGTAAACACACACAGTTACAGTCTCTTAATACTGAACTCTCTTTCATTAAAATTTTAACACTTAAACATTAAAACACATTTTACAAAATTATTAATTTGATTCAAAGCAAAAAGAACAAAAACCAAAAATGATAAAATCAGAAGATCAGTTACAGTCAGAGGACCGTAGTTTTGCAGTTTGCCGCAAAAACACTGTGGTAAAATGGTTTTTAGACGGTTCTCATGGTTAAAATGCTTTTATATATATATATATATGTGTGTGAGTGTGTGTGTGTGTGTGTGTGTGTGTGTGTGTGTGTGTGTGTGTGTGTGTGTGTGTGTGTGTAGTCAGTCATGCTGGCATGCATTTGTGTGTTCATGCACGTGAGTTTACACAGCTGTCAGATACTGATGTGTATTGTTTGCGCTGCCCTACCTGCCGTTCACCATAATGACGCTGTGAAACGAAGCCATTCGTGCCGTTAGATTACGGCAGCGAGCAGCGAGAACAGATTCTCTCTCAGTCAAACGTTCCCATCATCATCGTTATTACGCGTTCGGCTGCAGAGTGAGGGAGTGAATGCAAACAATTTGCTTCCTGAAGTGTGGACACGTTAAAAACAACCGTGGCTGTCCCCCTAAATGATGTTAAGCACAAACCGCGGAGGTGTAATCATTCACTGGCCTGGACCCCGCTGACTCCGCTGTCCACTTACACCTCAAGGAGAAAGCCCACTCCTTTGATGACAGCAATGTCCAAATCTTGGAAAAGAAGCATCTATGCAAAAGTAGAGAAACCCTGGCTAACCAGAGGAGGAGGTCTGAGACTCCACTTCTCTCCAAATTACAATGCTGCCCTTTCATCCCTTCCCAGGAGATCCAACAATCTAACCTCAAAGAACAACTGTTCACAAACGTCCTCCTGTGACTCCAACGACGATCG
>NC_139834.1:898962-908962 GCF_963691815.1 Echiichthys vipera
AGCATGAGGCCTACGGCGGGCCTGGAGGGGGGGACAAGGACCCTAAAGCACGGGGCGCGGTGTAGAAGGACAGTGTGAGTGCGCCCTTAGGGACAGGTATATGGAGGCCGTCGCTGGTGCCTTTGTGTGGAAGTGCTTCAGACGTCTGTTCCTTTTAAAACATCTATTCCAAGACGCATTTGGTGGTTTCATTTTCTTCCTGCGCTGCAGAACATTTCACATGTTGTTCTCTCGACACAGCTCCTCGTCTCCTTTATGTGGTGCGCTCGGTTCAGCTCGGGCTCCTCTGGCAGCGATGCTCACTGTCTCTGGGGCTGTCCAAGTGAATTGTGGGTCAGACAAAACAGGACTGGGCCACTTCTGTTACAATGCCCCGCTGGGCAGGGCCCGGTGCCACGGGACGGCTTGACAGTCCGCTTCTATCGCAGCGCTCAGCGGGGCCAGATGGACACACTGCAAAAAACACTGCAAACCAAGCACGTGATTTTATTTTGTGCTCAGATGCATTAAATAAAAAAAGGACCACCTTATATAGTTCACAGGCTCTGTCATGACACAGTTTGGGCTCTTCCACTCCCAATGTGCAGATGTTGGAGCTGTTTCTACCACATTTTTAGCCTTTTCAAGATTGTTCCACCAATAGTCTGAAGCTGGCTCCATCCAAGACAAAACAGACGTAGCGTCTCCGTCAGAGAACGGACCTAACTTGATCCAATCGTCCTCGCCTACAGGAGTCTCCGTCTGTCAGACTTTGGCTCCGCCTCATTCCCTATGACCAAAAAACGGCATGTATGTGACGTTGGGGGGAGGGGCGTACGTCCATCTGGCTGACGTTTACTGAATTAGCCGCATCAGATCCATCCACTGGAGCTGGGCTAACACACACTATTAGATAAACAGGAGCGGGAGTCTTTTATTTATTTATTTCCTGGGTCTCAAGCAGAGATTACACCGACTCCTGGAGTCAAGAGCAGCAGCGTTTCTGATTTAAACTGATGTTCAACACAGTCCCACGCTCACAGACCCTCACAGCCCGAATCCTCCCGCTGCTCCAGATTAGCATCTAGTGTCTCTGTCATAGATAGCAGGCTGTATTGCAAGTCATGGTGACAGTGCAGCTATTTAATTAGCATAACAGAGCTAACGCTAACACGGTGTGTTCCTAAACCATCTGTTGGTTCAGTCGATCGAAGAGCAAATCATCTTGTTACTATGGAAACACCACCACACGAATGACCACAGTCCAGGTCCAGATGACAGAGTCAGCATGCTAATGATGCTAATCCTGACAACTAGCCTCCGAGGAGAAGTGAGGGCCAGAGGCTAGCTGTCACTCAAGAGGCCACGCCCCTAATTATTCATAAACTTTAACCTTAAGAAACCTGTGGTGACCGTGCTGTCGTCCCATAAACCATCACACCTTTACTACCACTCCTACTTTAAGTTGTATTTTACTGTAATCGTTATATTTCCCTAACTAAACCCACTGTTTGACTGGAATTTCCTAACCTCAAACACACATTAACCTTAGTTTATTTGCCATAAACACATTTTTTTGACCTTGTCAGTTCTAAACAGTGGAGATCAAAGTATAAACTCCTGATGTTTTCTGAAATACTGTTATTTTTGTTCTCTCTTCGACTGTGGGCCTCCTGCACTTTGATCCAGTCAATCAGAACTACCTGAGCCCAGGTGCAAGTCTTTAGCATTGATTAGGGTAAATTTAAACACACACACGCATGCACGCACAGGCACACTACGTCTACGCCTACCTTGTGATTGAGACGTTTTCATGCTAGCGATAGAATAGAGGCACAGTGAAATGGTCACAGTCAAAATGCGTCTCCTGGCTTCAAAAAGGTCGTCCACAAAGCACCGGGTGGCTTCATGGTCGCTACGTCCATCATTATCATACAGTCTATGGTCTGAATGTGCCTTAAACATGAGGGAATGTGGCACAGTGGGAGTGCGCCCTGAGATGTTTTCTGGATGTGTTTGTTCGAAGTTACATTTTTCCACGGTTCCTCCTCAGGCCACAAACACACGGTCGCCTGTTACTTGGAGATCCCTGTCTCTTACAGATTTGTCATGTTAACATAAACCAAGTGAAATGGATTAAAACACGATTATCTGGCCGTGCAGTAAGATTCTCTGACTACATCTCAAATGCTAAGTTATTTGCATTTTTTGCAGTGTTTAAAGCGCTGGCCTACACACTTCCTCTCTCCCCCCGCGGGGTTGACTGGGGGCTGACCCGGAAGCAGCGTCTTCTCCCTACAAACCTTTGCAGCATCTGTGTCTGGATGTCACGGACGGAGCCGTCAGTGAGCCAACGCTCCCTCAGGCTCTGGTGCGGCGGCTGAGGGCGTTCGTTCTGCCCTGCCATGTTCAGAGCTTTGGCTCTTCTTTGTCACAAGCGACCACCCCCTCCCTCCCTCCCTATCTCCCTCCCCCTCTCGCTGCTTCCTGGATCGCTTCCAAACTCCAGGCGAGGAGCCTGTGATGGGAGAAGGAAAGAAAGGGGGGATGAGGATGCTCATGGCTCTGATCCAGACTTTAGCACTGGAGGAGGAGTAATGCTGTGTTCAGGGAGAGACAGAGGTGCTGTGAAGGCAGGGTGGTCAGTGCTGGACACGTACACGACTGCAGGAAGCAGGAATTCAATGTTCTCAGTTTATAAGTTGGCTTCAGCTCGTGTAAAGCACATGTAGCTACAACAGGACGACGCTGAGAGCTGCTCTGACTGGTTTGACATAGTAACTGCTAACGTTAGCGTATGCTAGCTTGGGGCGTGTGCCTGCGATACTGTAACATGATCGAGCGGGGAGGGGGATCTGTGGCGTGTGCACGAACTGTGCATGAGAGTGGACCGGATGATACGGGGGAAACGTAATTTAGCTCCTGAAGCGAGTTCATAAAGGTTTAAATGATTAACTAACACATCCTTCTCCAGTTGGTCTTTAATAACTACGCTCACATCGTCGGCGTAGGCCATTACAGTGACTTTGGGAGCGTGCCCGACACGTGTGCCAGATATAAGGCTGTCAGAGTTTATGGTTTTAAGAAGAGGACTGATGGCTAAAACACATAAAGCAGCGCTCAGAGGGCAGCCACGCTTCACACCTCGCTCTGCTTTAAAAGGCTCAGTTAAAACACCATTTACATCAACACACACGTTAGATTCCACGTACAGACACTCGACTAAAGCCGTATGACTCCATCACAGCCCTGAGATCGTCTCCGGAAACATAACCAAAGGCTTTCCGCGTGTAGACGAGCGTCTTTGGGGGGAAATCTGCGTGCACACGGTGACGCAAAAGTGTGTAAATGGGATGAAGTGTTCACGTCAGGTGTGAGCTGTGAAGCCCTGCCACACAACAGCACCCAGAGCTGGTGCATGCTGGGTAACGTCCTTCTCCTTATCTCCCTAACAGCTGAGAAGCAGGACGCCGTCCAGTGTGACAGGGATCTGCAGCACGGTCTGCAGCCTCCCACCGCCTCGGCTCCACCCAGGACACTTGAACGTCCCACTGATGGGAACAGTCCCACGTGTTTGTTGTTGTTTACCTGGACTCTGCAGGGTTACGGGATAGCGTTAGGGTCTACATAGGCCTATTTGCCGGGGATTGAGTACTGATTGTGGGAAAAATAGCAGAGCGGGGAACATCATAATCTATCTGTGAACAGCGGGGAGCATAGGTACGAGTTCCCCGGTAACAAACAAAGCGGGGAACCTAGGTACACCCCCCTACAACCACCTTTCTTACTATTACTACACTTATCCTCTGTAAGAAATACAGCATTATTGCGCTGCTGACAATGTGCAGTAAAGGCACAAGCAATTATTCCCTCCTCCAGTTGCTCACATGTTGTTTTCTCAAGGCTGCATTGCAAACAAATGGTCACGTATGTCTTTTCAGTCACCTCCGTAAAAGTATGTGCGAATGAAAGGAGCAGGCAGAAGCAGATCTCTGAGGGGCCGTCGCCGCAGAGGATGAGAGGCAGCACAAGAATGGAGTAACACTGCAGCGTTTCTGTTTGTGCTCCAGAATCAACAACAGGAAATATCAATGGTACATAAACATGATGGCAACATGAGCCACATCTCTCTCGTCGTCTTGGTTTATTCACCCTCTGTGTGTCGGTCGTACTGCGGAGACAAATGAAAGATAGAGACTCCTATTGTGTCTACATGATTGCCCCCCCCCCCCCCAGCCCCAAACACACTCACACAAAACCACACACAACATACACACGGTTGTCTTTATGTCTTTATGTCTTTACATGAAACCTGGAGAGCTGAACTGTCGCAGGATGAGGCCACAGAGAAAGAAGCATAAACTGCGTTAGAGACAGAGAAGCTGTATTAGCATTAGCTGCATTCATTCATCTTCAGCCTCTTGTTCCTGTCGGGGTCGCGGGCGGCTGGAGCCGATCCCAGCTGACATGGGGCGTGAGGCGGGGTCCACCCTGGACAGGACGCCAGTCTATCACAGGACACATAGAGACGAACAGAGACAGACAACCATTCACACCTACGGGTGATTTAGAGTCATCAATGAACCCAACACCTGCACGTCTTTGGACTGTGGGAGGAAACCGGAGAACCCGGAGAAAACCCACGCAGACACGGGGACAACATGCAAACTCCACACAGAAGGGCCCTAGCAGGGATTTGAACCAGCAGCCCTCTCGCTGTGAGGCAACAGTGCTAACCACTAGACCACCATGCCAAGTTTTATATGAACATCCAACAATGTCACATTACATACATGACAGAAACTAAGGAAACACACATTAGATCACCTTCACACAGACTTGGTGTGCAAATGCGCGTCAGTTGGACATTTTCACAAACCTCACTTGCTTTCTGACAATAATGGCACTTTTTTTTACATTGCTTGTCACATTCACCCTGACCCATCATCTGCTGTTCAAACCATATTCAAACACCAACATACATTGGGGTTCAGTGCCCGAGGACGCTTCGACATGCAGACCGGAGGAGCCGGGGATCGAACTGCTGAACTATCACACGTAGGACGACCCGCTGTATCTCTGGGCCACAGCGGCTCTGACATGTAGGGTGCACTGGGTTGTTTTGCTGGGGTTTTGGGCAACAAACAGGCTGATCTCTGCCTCACTGTGACGGCAGTAACGCTGATCGAGGCACCACTGGCACCAGTGTCGTTCCTGTTTCACTGCCTGAGTATCTTCTGTGTTGCCAGCGACTGTACGGCCCCCTCTGCATCTCTCCCTCCCTGCAGCTCAGACACCACCTTTATATCCTGACATCGTGCATTTCACACTCCACTGAATTGAACATCCCCCCTTTGAAATATCTGAGTTCAATCTTATCTCAACACGGCAGGAGTCGCCTCAGACAGAGGTGCAAACTCTAGTGTCGACAGATAAGCAGACATTTTAAAGGAATTCTTTTTCCAAGCTTTTATAATGTAGGACAGACAGGAAATGGGGTGAGAGAGAGGGGGAGACATGCAGCAAAGGGCCGCAGGTTCGACTCTGACCACTCCTGCCTCGAGGACCTTCAGCCTCTTTCCATGGGGCGACTGCTCCAACCACTCAGCCACCAGCCGCGCCTTAAAGGCAACTTTGAAAGCTTTTGTTGTTAAGTTGAACTCACACAATAATAATCATGAGAATAATAGTTATCGGAGCATGTTTCATGAGTGCAATCACTTCCAAAATGCCGTTTTTGAGGATGAACAGATGTGTCGGCCTTTCAAAATATGATTTCAGGGTCCAAGCCTCGTGTTTCTCCACGCGCAGTGCGTGATGTGGTGCTGGGAAAGAGCGGGAAGTAACTGGTAGCCAACACTACACAGTCTATCAGTAGGCTGGTCACTGAGAATCACTTCTCTACATACCAAATACTAACAATGTGTGCACAGGATAGAGATAGAGTGATAGATAGACAGAGCCAAGGTCAGCGGCCCGGGTCCACTACTGAACTGTTGAACAGCCTGATGACCGTAGGGACGAACGACCTCCTGTGGCGCTCAGTCCTCGAGCACAGCGCAGTTAGCCGCCCGCTGTGCTCAATCAGGGTGTGGTGGAGGGGGTGGTTGGTATCGTCCATGATGTCACACAACTTGGACCACATCCTCCTCTCCACCACGGCCCCCAGTGAGTCCAGGCACCTACCCAGCACTGAGCCTCCTGGTGTCCC
This sequence comes from Echiichthys vipera, assembly GCF_963691815.1. NCBI lineage: Eukaryota > Metazoa > Chordata > Actinopteri > Perciformes > Trachinidae > Echiichthys > Echiichthys vipera. The sequence goes on from NC_139834.1 coordinate 905,153, forward strand.
TCTCAGTCGCACTGCCACCCCAGTTATGCAGCAGACAGCAGCATAAAAGATGGTGCTCGCCACCACCGACTGGTAGAACATGTGCAGCATCTCCACACAGACATCGAGGGACCTGAGCCTCCTTAGGAAGAAGAGCCTGCTCTCGCCCCTCCTGTAGACCGCATCGATGTCGACAGACCAGTCGAGCTTGCTGTCCAGCTGCACCCCCAGGAGCACAACAACGCAAAAGTAGCTCACAGCAACACATAGGAAACACGTTGCATACGACCAACCAGTGTGTTCAAAGTCAGCCACACTGCAGAGCCTCATGAGCACAAAGACAAATTATCTCAGAGCGTACTCACACTGTCCTTCCGCACTGTGACCCGGGCTTTAGGGTACTTGTCCCCCCTCCCTCTCCCCCCGCGCCACAGCCCCGTTTGTACTCACACTACCTGGGCCTCGGAGAATGCTTCTTGCTGCCTATACGTCATCACGCCGTAACACGTCACACGCATTGATGACGTCATGGCGATGCGTGGCTTTGTTTCCAGATCTTTCCGTAGACCTCGGAGTTTTTGTGCGTCTTGTCGACTGTTTTTGAATATTTTCATCGACCAAATCTGCAGTAAACACTCCACCTCCGCATCACACCAACGTGAACCTTTCACCGCCATTGTTGTTGTTAAATGTCCGCGCATGGTCCGTCCTTCTATTTACATGTCCGAACAGGCGGACATAACGCTACTGCCGTAGGGCTCGTGCTCGTGCTCATGCTCGTACACTTGCGCACGCTCGTGCTCGTACATGTGCAAAAGGCTCCGCAAACGGCCCGCTGGCCGCAGTTATGCGCGGAACGGGTGCACTCACACTGCTTAAAGCTACTAGGCGGTTTTGGCCCCGGCCAGATCGACAGTGTGAGTACGCTGTCATTCTCTTCTTCTTCATATGGGTTTTTCCACATTAAGCTTCCTTTTATATAATATAGAAATATGGATTGGTATAGCTTTGATGTGGGCTGTGTGGGCAGTTCTCAACACTCATTCCTCACTTACTGCCATCTTTGTTTTTGTTTTAATAACCTGCACGACGCCCAAGCAAGTCTGTAACATGAACAAATCATGCACATTAGGTCGTTGGTGGACAACACTTTGTCACCACAATCAATGAACAACAGGGAATATCCATGGCAGGGATTACTGACGCTGAGCCGGGAGCATGGAGGCGGATCCCTGTACCTGCTCAGGCTGAGGAATCATGCATCTGGCCTCCTCCACTCCTCCACTATATGCTCTTCTATCAAAAGTCCTGTCACTGGATCATAAGCTGGATGAACTGGGGAGCAGGATGACTGTTCAACAGGGCACTAAGAACTGTAACAGTATGAGTTTCTAAGGTGTTTTTACTCTGGACAGTTAGATGACATTTTGCTAATGTTAGCTTAGAAATGGTGTCTTCTAATGTCCACAAATGCCCAGCACCCACCACACAGTCCACACAGGCTGTGTTTGCTGTGTACATTTTGCAGCTGGCAGCTATCCCGTGTTACGGCAGCAACTCATTGGCTGATCTATAGAGTCAGCTTGGGCCGGGATCAGACCCCCGGTGCTGGGGTTTAGGCTGGCTGAGGATCTGCGGGCTGCAGAGTGTATGAAGCAGAGGCTCAGCATGTTTGGACTCTGCTGTAGTGCTACAACAAAACATTTTACCCTGGTGATAAAAATCCTAGACCAAACACTGACACTGCTTTTAGCTATCTTATGTTAGCTTGCTTGCTAAGAGCTAGCTAGCTGATGTAGCAAAATACAGCCTTGCGTGGGTAAGGTCATGTGATTGATCCAGACTCCAGGAGCTGATGTGGCTGACTTTCAAACTTACTTTATCAGCTAACATAACAAAGCAACCAACACCAGAGCCATACAGCGTAGTTTCAGCTAGCTGGCTATTGTTAGCTTGCTCACGGATCGACTGTACGGCAGAAATCTGCCATCAGCTGCTTTGTGGCGCGGGCTGATGTAGTGATCTGCAAACAGAAAGCTTGTGTTATTCTAAATGTGATTGTAATTCATTTTCACAGCCTTCAACATAATGTCAGTCAATGTTTCCGGTCTCACTGTTTTGGCTTTTACCAGCTCTACTGAGTGCAAGCACGTGGGTGTGAGCGACAGAAGTTTACTGACTCAAATAAGTTTCCCAGTGTTATTTCCCCGCACCGTTCATAACATTTTAGCCTAGATGCAGTTTTAATACATATATCAAATATTTGCCATGGGTCGTAACTTAAAGTATAACACACTATCGATGCAGCACACACAGATTTCCTTATGTGCTCGGCCTATTTACATTCACACCATATGCAAATGACTGGTAACTTTCCTAAAATAATACTAATCTGCTTTTCCTTCAGCCGCCATAAACAACATCACCAATAATGTTTTGAGAAGAAATAAGGACCAGGGCCCTAGTCTGTCGATAGGTTCACCCTCACCCCGACCCCCACCCTTATCTCCTCGTATTTGAACTGGAAGCTTACGCCTGAATGCTTTGAATGTCAATGAATCCCACACCGTGCACCCTACGTATGAGTTCCTGCAGATCTCTCTGTGTGCCAAGCTGAACACGTTTGAAACCTGGGAACTCTCGGTCTAAACTGTAGAAGTATTTCCCATCACAGAGCCGTACTTTACCCAGAGAACACAGTGTACTCACCAGTCTCACCGACACACATACTCAGGCACAGAGAGACAAAAGGAAACGCCAGCCTCGTTGGAAAAAGAGGCGTGAAAACGAGCGTGCTGGCCGGCTTAGCGGCGAGTTACACGCACCGCTCTCAGGGTCGACCCAGCTCTGGCTTATCATAAAAGGCTTCCTCTGAGACATCCTTGTGCAGCATATCAAAGACCTTCTGTGCTGGAGATCCAACTTGAGAGAGATCAAATGGAAATACAGAACCTTTACCTTCCTTCAGTGTTGCAGTGTTTGGCAAAGCCGGGCTGGATGATGAATACATTACACTGTTGGCAAAAGAAGCCTGTTTCCCGTGAAAGGCGGCGATGCATTGGGAAAGAAAGGTTCTCTTACGTTGGTTTTGTCTGCTAAAGGCCGCGAGGTCGCACCTTTAGCCGCAGCTTTTCTGTGCAGAGCAAAAACCACCATACGGACCATCACTGCTCCTGTGCAACACGTGTTTGCCTGCAGAGATGATTCAGACCGGTGACTTTATTTTAGTGTTTCGTTTGCTCATGTTTCAACAAAGATCAACAAACAGGATCAGCTTTTTCTCCTTGGTTTATTTTGCCAAAGCATTTTCCACGGCGGTTCTGAGGTCATTTCCTGTGCACCTGTTGGGACGTAGAAAAAAGAAGGAGGGACCTTACACTGTGCCTCCGTACCGTGCCCAAACAGGTTTCACAGCTAAAGTCTGTTTGTTTGACCGGTGTGAGTGCAAAAGGAAAGGAAAAGCAGATTATTATTATTTTAGGAAAGTTACCAGTCATTTGCATATGGTGTGAAATGAAAATAGTCCGAGCACATACGGAAATCTGTGTGTGCTGCATCGATCGTGTGTGATACGTTAAATTACGACCCATGGCAAAACATTTGATCTATCCTCAGATGCGAGGCCTACGGCGGTTCTGAGGTCATTTCCTGTGCGCCTGTTGGGACGTAGAAAAAAGAAGGAGGGACCATGCGCGGACATTTCAAACAATGGCGGTGAAAGGTTCACGTTGGTGTGATGCGGAGGTGGAGTGTTTACTGCAGATTTGGTCGATGAAAAGATTCAAAAACAGTCGACAAGACGCACAAAAACTCTGAGGTCTACGGAAAGAT
>NC_139834.1:911462-931462 GCF_963691815.1 Echiichthys vipera
AAAGCGCTGAACATGAATTATGCTCGCTCAGCCTCCTAATGATCCACCAGAGGGCCGGGCTGACGCGCTGTTGTTCAGAGGGGAGGAAACGGGTTCAGATTTAAAGCTAGAGGACCAAAGGAACCTCATCTCATCTCATCTTCAGCCTCTGATCCGGGGTCGGGTCGCGGGGGCAGCAGCTCCAGCAGGGGACCCCAAACTTCCCTTTCCCGGGCCACGTTAACCAGCTCTAACTGGGGGATCCTGAGGCGTTCTCAGGACCAGGGGGGGAGATCTAATCTCTCCACCTCTCCACAGATGCAAAATAAGTCAAAATAGATTCAAAATGAGTCAAAATAGAAGCAAAATGACTACAAATAGATGCAAAATGACTAGAAAAGGATGCAAAATGACTAAAAATAGATGCAAAATGACTAGAAAAGGATGCAAAATGACTAAAAATAGATGAAAAATTAGTCAAAATAGATGCAAAATGACTAGAAAAGGAAGCAAAATGAGTCAAAATAGATGCAAAATGACTTAAAATAGATGCAAAATGAGTCAAAATAGATGCAAAATGAGTCAAAATAGATGCAAAATGAGTCAAAATAGATGCAAAATGACTAGAAAAGGAAGCAAAATGAGTCAAAATAGATGCAAAATGACTTAAAATAGATGCAAAATGAGTCAAAACGGATGCAAAATGAGTCAAAACAGACGCAAAATGAGTCAAAATAGATGCAAAATAAGTCAAAATAGATGCAAAATGACTAAAAACAGATGCAAAATGATTAAGAATAGTTGCAAAATGAGTCAAAACTGCTGCTGCAGAGGTTTGCTGTTATTTTCAGCAGCATTAGTGGTTAAAAAAGACCTATGAATGCCTTCACCGTGCTGCCCCGAGCTAACCACTGTTAGCCACGTCACATTAACTACTGTCAGTGACTGTCCAGGATCTTTATTTCACAATAGAGGATTTTTATGTATTTACAGTTAATCAAATAAAAAGTAGACTTGATTTTTAGTGAGTGTGTGTGTTTTCAACATGTGTGTCTGTGTGTGTGTGTGTGTGTGTTTGTGTGTGTGTGTGTGTGTGTGTGTGTGTGTGTGTGTGTGTGTGTGTGTGTCTGTGTGTGTCTGTACTCGAGTTGTGAAGTGTGTCGCCTCACAGGGACCTGACTGGCGTTTAGGCAGAATATTCCCACAAGCCAGTGTGTAATTAATTAGCCTGCTGTTCACAGCCACAGCCTCCCACCGCCATCACCACCGCCACGGCCGCCCGCCGCCGCCGCCGCCCCTGCTTCCTGCACCTCCCCCACTCTCATAAGTTAAAATGGGGATAATCAGTTCCACTGGGAGCTCTTCACAGCCACTAACAACCCCCTCCTCCCTGAACACACACACACACACACACACACACACACACACACACACACACACACACACACACACACACACACACACACACACACACACACACACACACACCATCATTACCGTCTCCTCCCCGCACCTTTCCAACTGCTAACTGACGCTGCATGTTATGACGGTTTCCCCCCACACCTCTGCTCATCAGTGACATTCCCATCTGGACACCGAGAGCAACAACACGCCGCTGACTTCTCACGTTTGCCTGGAGCATCGAACGCAGACGCAGATCGTGTCAGGACGTTTGTCGGATCATAAGAGTTCAGACTGAACTTGTTCAAAGTGTAAAGCTCGACATAGTCTGTGGGTAGAGCCATACCTGATGTTTAAAGTCAAAATGGATGCAAAATGAGTCAAAATAGATGCAAAATGACTAAAAATAGAAGCAAAAGGACTAAAAAAAGATGCAAAATGACTGAAAATAGAAGCAAAAGGACTAAAATAGATGCAAAATGATTAAAAAAAGATGCAAAATGACTAAAAATAGATGCAAAATGATTAAAAAAAGATGCAAAATGACTGAAAGTAGATGCAAAATGACTAAAAATAGATGCAAAATGACTAAAAATAGATGCAAAATGACTAAAAATAGAAGCAAAATGACTAAAAATAGATGCAAAATGACTAAAACAGAAGCAAAATGACTAAAAATAGAAGCAAAATGACTAAAAATAGAAGCAAAATTAGTCAAAATAGATGCAAAATGAGTCAAAATAGATGCAAAATGACTAAAAATCGATGCAAAATGAGTCAAAATAGAAGCAAAATTAGTCAAAATAGATGCAAAATGAGTCAAAATAGATGCAAAATGACTAAAAATCGATGCAAAATGAGTCAAAATAGATGCAAAATGAGTCAAAACCGATGACATTTTCCATCTGGACACCAAGAACAACGACACGCCGCTGACTTCTCACATTTTCCTGGAGCATCGAACGCAGACGCGGATCGTGTCAGGACGTCTGTCGGATCATAAGAGTTCAGACTGAACTTGTTCAAACGAGCCGACTCAGCCCTCCGCTCGGCCTCAGGCACTAAATGGTCACACTCACTTGTGTTCTGACGTTATCATTGACACAGAGATCCAAGGATACCTTTGGTAGACAATGACCTTATTTTTAGGTTCATGAAATGTACCTGAAATGCAAACACACACACACACACACACACACACACACACACACCACCCCATCATTACCGTCTCCTCCCGCACCTTTCCAACTGCTAACTGACGCTGCATGTTATGACGGTTTCCCCCCACACCTCTGCTCATCAGTGACATTCCCATCTGGACACCGAGAGCAACAACACGCCGCTGACTTCTCACGTTTTCCTGGAGCATCGAACGCAGACGCAGATCGTGTCAGGACGTCTGTCGCATCATAAGAGTTCAGACTGAACTTGTTCAAAGTGTAAAGCTCGACATAGTCTGTGGGTAGAGCCATACCTGATGTTTAAACACCCACCTTTGTGCCTCCAACTGATCATTTCTCCAATTCAAATTTCTCCTATCCCCCCATTTCATACTGATACACGGCTCAGATGGGTGCGTCTGGGTGGGACTTGTGTTGCCAGATCAGGCTGGAGGAAAGTACGAGCCCCTCCAAGCTCCTTAATATCAAGGAACCCTCATCACAGTCCGGATGCAAAATGAGTCAAAATAGAAGCAAAATGACAAAAAAGGATGCAAAATGAGTCAAAACTGATGCAAAATGACTAAAAATAGATGCAAAATGATTTAAAAAAGATACAAAATGACTGAAAAAGATACAAAATGACAAAAATAGATGCAAAATGACTAAAAATAGATACAAAATGACAAAAATAGATACAAAATGACTGAAAAAGATGCAAAATGATTAAAAATAGATGCAAAATGATTTAAAAAAGATACAAAATGACTGAAAATAGATGCAAAATGATTAAAACAGAAGCAAAATGATTAAAACAGAAGCAAAATGACTAAAAATAGATACAAAATGACAAAAATAGATGCAAAATGACTAAAAATAGATACAAAATGACAAAAATAGATGCAAAATGACAAAAAATAGATGCTAAAGGACTAGAAACAGATGCAAAATGAGTCAAAATCGATGCAAAATGAGTCAAAACAGATGACATTTTCCATCTGGATATTGAGAACAACAACACTCCGCTGACTTCTCGCATTTTCCTGGAGCATCGAACGCCGACGCAGATCGTGTCAGGACGTTTGTCGGATCATAAGAGTTCAGACTGAACTTGTTCAAAGTGTAAAGCTCGACATCGTCTGTGGGTAGAGCCATACCTGATGTTTAAACACCCACCTTTGTGACTCCAACTGATCATTTCTCCAATTCAAATTGCTCCTATCCCCCCATTTCATACTGATACACGGCTCAGATGGGTGCGTCTGGGTGGGACTTGTGTTGCCAGATCAGGCTGGAGGAAAGTACGAGCCCCTTCAAGCTCCTTAATCCTGAGGAACCCTCATCACAGTCCAGGTGCAAAATGAGTCAAAATAGAAGCAAAATGACTAAAACGGATGCAAAATTAGTCAAAACTGATGCAAAATGACTAAAAATAGATGCAAAATTACTGAAAATAGATGCAAAATGATTTAAAAAAGATACAAAATGACTGTTTTGACTAATTTTTCATCTATTTTCAGATACAAAATGACAAAAACAGATGCAAAATGAATAAAAATAGATGCAAAATGATTAAAAAAGATACAAAATGACTGAAAATAGATGAAAAATGAGTCAAAATGGATGACATTCCCATCTGGACACCAAGAACAACAACACACCGCTGACTTCTCAGTCAAGTGTAAAGCTCGACATCGTCTCCGGCGGTACGAAGCTCCGGGTAGAGCCACACCTGCCGCAGGTTCTATCCAATCTATTCAATCAAAATGCCCCCCATTTCATATTGATATACAACTCAGATGGTTGTCTCTGTGGGGGATTTGTGTTGCCAGATCAGGCTGGAGGGAAGTACGAGCCCCTGCAGCTTGCAGGGGCTCGTACTTCCCTCCTTAATCGTGAGGAACCCTCATCACAGTCCGGATACAAAGTGACTAAAAATAGATGCAAAATGATTAAAACAGTCTGGAGCAAACTAGGCGCAGCAGCTCCAGCAGGGGACCCCAAACTTCCCTTTCCCGGGCCACATTAACCAGCTCTAACTGGGGGATCCTGAGGCGTTCCCAGGCCAGTGTGGAGATCTAATCTCTCCACCTGGTCCTGGGTCTTCCCCGAGGCCTCCTCCCAGCTGGACGTGCCTGGAACACCTCCCTAGGGAGGCGCCCAGGGTTCATCCAGACCAGATGATCCTGAACCACCTCAACTGGCTCCTTTCAACACAAAGGAGCAGCGGCTCTACTCCGGTGCGGACCGTTGTGACGAAAAGAGAGCTGAGGAAGGCAAAGCTCTGGATCTACCCTCAGTCCTGGTTCCTACCCTCACCTGTGGTCATGAAGCTGGGTCAGGACCCAAAGAACCAGGTCCAGGTCCAAGCGTGTGAAATGTGTTTCCTCAGGAGGGGGTCTGGAGTCTCCCGTAGAGAGAGGGGGAGAAGTTCAGCATCCCTGAGGAACTCGGAGTAGAGCCGCTGCTCCTTTGCGTTGAAAGGAGCCAGTTGAGGTGGTTCAGGATCATCTGGTCTGGATGAACCCTGGACGCCTCCCTAGGGAGGTGTTCCAGGCACGTCCAGCTGGGAGGAGGCCTCGGGGAAGACCCAGGACCAGGTGGAGAGATTAGATCTCCACACTGGCCTGGGAACGCCTCAGGATCCCCCAGTTAGAGCTGGTTAATGTGGCCCGGGAAAGGGAAGTTTGGGGTCCCCTGCTGGAGCTGCTGCCCCTGAGACCTGATCCAGGATCAGAGGCTGAAGATGAGCTGAGATGAGTGTTAAAGCGCTGTCATTAGGAACCTATGATGATGATTTAGCAGAGAAAGTATTCGTTCTGCAAAGTCGACATATGTAAGTTTATCATTATTTGTGAAATGCTGACGAGGGGCAGACATTAAGAGTTGATCTTCTTTCTTTTCTAAAGAATGAAATGAAATGAAATGAGATGCTCTGTGATGGAAACGCGGGCCCTCTCAGGCTGCCGGCCCCTTTGTCCCGCCTAGACTCCCAACATGCACCTTACTGTTGACACTGGAAGACGAGATAATGTATACATACATGTTCTTTTCACCGAGCCCTGATGAACACAGCGGGGCTGACGTGTCCATCTGTAAGTTAATAAATACACCGCGGGGGAATATTACTCCAGCACACAGGTTCCTCTCCTTTGTTCACATTTTCCATCATGAATGATCCTCAGCTCTAACGGACCGGACTCACCACTGAGCTGAAGACCGAGCACGCGTCCCCAGCTCCATGTGTGTGTACTGTGCATGTACACATGTTCCAGTCACCTCAGTGCACATAGTAACGGAGCCGACTTCACGTAGTAGCTCCATTATTTGCACAGAGATTTAGAAAACAGTGGGTGTTCCTGTGCTGGAAAATGGCAGCAGGGTTCCTGTGTGTCATTCTAGTTCCTGTCAATTTGGTCTGAATGCAAATTCATTTAGTTTCATTATGCACGATAATAAAAAGCATATAATCCAGGAAGGAGGAGAAGTTCAGCATCCGTGAGGTACTCGGAGTAGAGCCGCTGCTCCTTTGTGTTGAAAGGAGCCAGTTGAGGTGGTTCAGGATCATCTGGTAAGGATGAACCCTGGGCGCCTCCCTAGGGAGGTGTTCCAGGCACGTCCAGCTGGGAGGAGGCCTCGGGGAAGACCCAGGACCAGGTGGAGAGATTAGATCTCCACACTGGCCTGGGAACGCCTCAGGATCCCCCAGTTAGAGCTGGTTAATGTGGCCCAGGAAAGGGAAGTTTGGGGTCCCCTGCTGGAGCTGCTGCCCCTGAGACCTGATCCTGGATCAGAGGTTGAAGATGAGATGAGATATGTCGATATGATGTCCGAGGGAACATGACAAATGTGTCGCCATTTGGTCAACAGGTGGCGCTGTAGCAGCATCATTTGTCCATGAAGGAAGGTGTGTGTATGTGTGTGTGTGTGTGTGTCTGTGTGTGTAGGTATGAGTGTCCTTCACACATCTCAAGAACCGTTCATCCGATCCACTCCATCCCTGGCAGGAGCACGGCTGAAGATCACAGAGAGTGCAGCGTCTATCCTAGGGAGGTGTTCCAGGCACGTCCGGCCTGGGAACGCCTCAGGATCCCCCAGTTAGAGCTGGTTAATGTGGCCCGGGAAAGGGAAGTTTGGGGTCCCCTGCTAAAGCTGCTGCCCCCGCGACCCGACCCCGGATAAGAGGTCAAAGATGAGATGAGATGAGATGAGGAGGGTTTAAAGGAGCGTTCATGTTTGTAGTTTCAGCCCATAGTGACCTCTTCATGTGACCCTTCACCTACATGCTTAAAAGTCCCGCAAACCCTTTCTGTAAAGAATAATTACGTGCAGTGTTGAAACAGTGACCTTACTATCTGCACAACTGTACGTTCCCTGGTTTTAGACCAAACAGAGGGACACCTCCGCAGACAGAGCTAACCCACATCCCTGAACCATTTCCTGTTGAACTCTGCATCACCTGCCCTGGCTGGAGGCCCGGGCGGAGGCCCCTGTTTCGCCTCACCTCGACTCTGCTTCAGTCCAGATGCAGTGGAGACACAGAAGGCCTCTGTTCCTGCAGGAGAGTCATCCTGGTTGTTGGACCACGCTCCCCCTCGTCTTTTCCTGAATACGAGGAGCGTAAAAGTCCACACCTGGACAGCGTAATTACAGCCAGACCCCGTTCAAACCCCGACTCTGTTTTCTGGTTTCTACCACTCTCAACGAAACATAAACAGCCCACACACACATGTACTGTGTGTCTGTGACAAGAAGAGACGACGACTCAGAGCTTCATTCATTCACAGGGTGCAGTGAACTCGTGTGTGTGTGGCTGCTGAACTGCATGTTTGACCATAGGAGCGTCACGGTTCGTTACGTGACTCGGTTTTGAAGTCACGGTTCTGTTCATAGTTAAGGGAGAAAATGAAAAAACTGCGTGTTTGTCAGAACGAACATGAGCTTAATTAGTAAAATATTAAACACAACAGTTAAACAGTTTGAGCTTCTTAAATAATCGCAGCTGCAGCGTTAACTCATGAAATCGTGTCTGGAGCTGGTTACGGTGACAGTAACCATAGTAACACCTGGATGGAGACTCTTTGAATGCGTGTGCATGTTCATAATTAACCTGGAATATGAATTATCCCAGACTTTGGGATTTGAACGACGGGGGGGGACGTCTGCGAGCTCCGGTTTTAAGTTGTCGTTCGGCACACGGTTCGCTCTCTGTGTTCAGTAGTCATCGATCCACAATGCTGCGCTCGCGGGGGGTGCAGGGCGACCTGTGCTACTGTCGCTGTCTGCTACTGCACAAAGGTGGAGTCGGCCGGGCTGCGACTGTCCCGTGGACCAGAGACAACTCCCAATCCTTTAGGCCCCCTGAGGAAACACTGGAGATTAAAAACTGTTGCCTAAAACAGTAAAGGGTTCAAATATGGAGGCTAAAAACACAAGGGACTAAAACACAAAAGCATAAAAGCACAGAGGCTAAAACATGAAATAGAAAATAAAAGCATTAGAGCATAAGACATGAGGCCATAAAAATAAAAGCATGAAGGCTCAAACACAGAGATTAAAACAGTAAAAAAGGATCAAAAGTGCTCTGATTAGCACTGCCTAAAATAAATCAATTTACTAAAAGCCTGGTTAAAAAGATGGGTCTTTAAAAACCTCAGCAGTCTCTGGACCCTGAGGCTCTCCGGAGGCTGTTCCACAGTCGGGGCCCATAACAACTGAAAGCCGCCTCCCCGTGCTTTTTTGAACTTACCTGTGGTTTGGTTAAAAGGCCGGTGCCGGAGGACCTCAGGGTCCGCGGCGCTCGATAAGGTAAAAGCAAATCAGATAGGTAAGAAGGCCCAAGACCGTTAAGACACTTGTTCAGGACAAGGTTATTGTCTGAACACCACGTTGAGAGCTGCTCCACCTCTGTACCTGTCCAGAAGAGCCTGCACTGTGACGGTTCGGTACAGATACGTGTCTCGTTACACCCCCATCTTTCACAGCGATGAGCAGCACAACAGACCGTCCTGTTGCCTCTTCTGTTCTCTTCATGCACCCCAGACTTCTGTTCTGGTTTTTAAGTGTTGTAAAGTTATTTTGCTCATTATCTTCGTTTGATCTCATCCTACCTCTCTCTACCTTCCACTGATGTGTGTGTAATTCATCATTACTTCTACGTAATTACAGTAACTGACAGTAATACCGTCCATTTGAAATGATTCACCGCCGAAGCTTAGAGTATTGTCCTCTTGCTGTGTGAAGAAATGCACACGTAACAGTAAATCAAAGGCAGCGCAGATGGTTTGAGGAGCAGGTCTGCCTTCAGTGTCTCACTTAACATTCCCCTTCAATAACTGACCTTGAGTCACCCGATAATAACGGCATGAAATAGTGCAGGGCCTCGAGGACGAACACAATCCAAATTGCAGTGTTTGAAAAGCGACCCCCTGTGAGCGCCGAGGGGGCGTCTCAGACCTGATGTGTGTGTGTGTGTGTGTGTGCATGTATGCTCTTGTGCGCTCCTGTGTTCCCTCCCCCCACAGGCTCAGCTACAATTCTGGATTTCCAACCAGAGGCTTTTTAAGAGCATGACAGCCCCAGCAGGCGAGATGAAAGTAGTGATTTAATTCCTCCCTCCATAATTCTAGCCCTTTTTGTCCACTATATGTCATTACAGGGAGCTGCATCTAGTTATTTGTGTCCTGTGGCCGGATACATGTGCACAGAGGGAACCAATTTGTGTGAGAGGCGTATCAGGACAAAGGAGACGACTGATTTCAGATCAGTACGCCTGCAGACGAACCGCTGCCTTTAAGCAACGTCTCCGCACACAGCACTCCTTCAAAACACGGTCGAACTGAGAGGTAGCGTCTCTCCTGTGTGGCTGGCAGCCATCTTTACACTGTTGCTGACATTTAGGGAGAATTGCAGCTCGAAGATGCTCGAGGTTTTGATGGAAAAGTGTCAGTCAGTGAAGCAAAGAGTGTTTCTTTTGTCCTAACTGTGAACGTCAGATAAGATAAGATAAGAAAAACTTTATTGTCTGTCACAAGTGACGCAAAATAAATAAATACATACAAAACAAACCCAAACAACGACAGCACATTAATGCCAAGCAGTGCAAAGGGGCGACTGAGTGGAGTGAGATGTGTTTGTGACTGTTCAGTGTGGTGATGAAAGATCTTTTAGGGCGCCCTCCCACTGTGCGTGCGTCCCGTGCCCCGTGCTTTAGGGTCCTTGTCCCCCCCTCCAGGCCCGTTTGTACTCACACTACCTGGGCCTCGGTGAATGCTTCTTGCTGCCTATACGTCATCACGCCGTAACACGTCACACGCATTGATGACGTCATGGCGATGCTGGGCCTTTTAAATGTAAGACCGTCTGCCAACATCTGCATTTTTAATATCATATTATAATAATTATTAATAATAACTAATATAATATATGAGAGCTGAAGACGGCTGGACTGCAGCGTCTGTGTTGAGCAAATATTTAAACTAAAGTGCGCTCTCTCTTCCTCTGACCGGCCACAACTATAGAAAAACCACCCATGGCGATGCGTGGCTTTGTTTCCAGATCTTTCCGTAGACCTCGGAGTTTTTGTGCGTCTTGTCGACTGTTTTTGAATCTTTTCATCGACCAAATCTGCAGTAAACACTCCACCTCCGCATCACACCAACGTGAACCTTTCACCGCCATTGTTTGAATTGTCCGCGCATGGTCCCTCCTCCTTTTTTCTACGTCCCAACAGGCGCACAGGAAATGACCTCAGAACCGCCGTAGGCCTCGTGCTCGTACACGTGCACACGCTCGTGCTCGTACACGTGCAAACGCTTTACTAAAGCCCACCTCTCCCAAACGGGCCGTGGACGGCAAGCGTGCCGCTCCTAGACGCGGAGCGGTTGCACTCACACTGGTCAAACGCACTAGGCTTGACACAGCTGCTTGATGGTAGTGCAACACTGGCCCAACGATAGCCCAGTGATACCCACACAGTGTTTGAAGGTCAACTGTGTTAAAGACTCGCTGTCAGCAGTTCAAAAATAACTTAATGCTAAGTTGTTTACCAGGCTCACCCCAACAATGGCCGCGGTGTGGAGGAAATCTTGACCCCTGCATTCACAAATCCCTGCGTCTGAACAATGCCCAGAATATCCCCCACTCTCTTTTTATGAATCAAATCCCTGAACGAGGATCCTATTGTGAGCGATGCAGGCTGTATTTGGCATATCCTGTGCTGCTCCGCTGCCGGGTGGAGCTTTGCGTCGCCTCCTCTCCCTGAATAGATAGTGAGATTGGCCCGAGACACCAGAAAATCCTGCCTGCACAGAGAGAAGGCAAGAATGTAAACAGGCCTACGTGTTTTGTCTACCCGACCCAGCCGGATTTCATAACCTCAGCTGTTTCTGCAGGTCCTGACCTCGCTGGGAAGAGAGAGAGGGCGAGCGTACATGCGGGGGCTTTCGTCACGCGTGCAGCCCCGGATGGAGAGAATAAGTGATGATGTATGACCTAAACACCAATAACACCACCCTGGGAACGTCACCCAGGGAGTTATTTTACTTTTTAAAGATCATAATTCATGATTTACTCCAGATACTGTGCGTTATACCGGAGGAGAGCCCATAGTAAAGGATTTTGCACCCTCAGCCATCACAGCGCGGAACAAAAGTATGTCGATCATGGCTGTGTGTCTGCTGTTCTGGGGATATGTGGGGGGGTGTTGTGTGGTGTCCATGTCTGTGCCTTTTGCCCTGGCCTGGTTGAGAGAGGTAGGCTTCCGCGCGGCACAATTGCACCTGTACGACCACGAGCAAAGAAGGTATAAAGGCATAAAACCAAGTAGCAATGGTGCCCAGATCTTTTCAAGTGTTAGGACGCCCTCCCACTGTGCGTGCGTCCCGTGCCCCGTGCTTTAGGGTCCTTGCCCCCCCCTCCAGGCCCGTTTGTACTCACACTACCTGGGCCTCGGAGAATGCTTCTTGCTGCCTATACGTCATCACGCCGTAACACGTCACACGCATTGATGACGCCTTCGCGATGCGTGGCCTTTTTAAATGTAAGAACTAACATGTGTGTCAGGAAGACGGTCAGCCTTTGCATTGACTACTACATCTGCATATTTAATATAATATATCTACTCTGGTCAAATGTGTTCATTGACAGAAACACAGAGTGAACTCAAAGCTACACCTCACTTTGAAAGCTGTAAACTGCTGATGCGTCCGTTATAATCACTGAGGGACAAAACGTCAGACATGACGTCCATAAGAGGAGACGGGCTAATCATTTCAGACAGTCACATCACTGGGTTATGAAAGTATGTATTCTTGATGTTGTGAGGAGACAGGAAAGACACAATAATCCGTGCAATTCCTGTTGATAATGTCAGTGTGGACAGCGTTAGCATCCAAAGAGCCACGGCTAAATAACACCTGTGTCTGGAATATGACGATAAGAGACGAGAGGCACGAACTGGGGCTAAGGCTGGACACCTGGACTACACTGGGAGCAAGTCCAGTACAACACAGTCTGATGAGCGCGGAGCAGCTCCACTGGGGCGGTTTGGGTCCAGGGCCTTGCTCCAGGGCACCTCAGCGGTGGTAATGAGGGGCAAGCGCTTCTCTAACCTTCAGCCCAACCCTCACTCGGTTATTCCTCAGCTATAAGTCAGGCTGCCACGATTCCTCACTCCTCATCTTTTATCTCCCGGCCCATGGAGGTAATTATCAGTGTTGTCACGGCATTGTGATTCATTAATAAAGCTTTCATCCCTGGCTTTCTGCCGGTGTCGAGGCCTGCGCCGTCTTCACCGGCTTAATTAGAGCTCGCAGCGTTCACTCACTCCGTAAGAAAGTGATCTGAGGAGGAAGAGAAGAGGAGCAGACAGGAGGGCACGTCCTGAAAGCCTTTGATAGATCCCTCTCCTCCGCTCCGAACCCTTCCCCGCGCTAATTCAAGCCGACCTGAGACGCTAAAGCAATGCTGCTGGTCTCCATCAAGCGCCGCGGATGATGAATGATGATGAAGGAGGGGAGTCTCTGGCTAAAACATGCCAAGCACACACGCTTCACTGTCTCCCTATCTGGTGTCAGTAGCTCTCTCCAGGGGGTTGAGTGGGAATTTGTGATCATCACTTGAGACTTCGGCCAAATTCCCACTTTCCTTTGGCATTTTTCCATTCGTGCATTATTGATGAGGAAGTTTGAGTTACAGGCACAAGTTTGCGTTGCCTCTTTTCTTGGATGTGATAGTTTTGATACTCAGTGAGTCACCTTGTTTGTTCTGTGGTACCCAGAGAGCTAAGACAGTCTGACATCACAGATCAGTGCATCTCTATCAGTTTACATTCGACAACTTATTGACTTACATTTGTCTCTTCTCTGGTGGTTTTAAAGAGCAGCTCAAATGCTCCAAATACTGAATGTGCATCACAAAACTCACCGTACAATCAGTGGCGTGCACAGAGTTTTGAAGGGCAGGGGCGAAAAGGAAAGAAAGGACACATAAAGCGCGTCCTCGCCACTGAAGACGGCTCTTTAGCACACACTTTGCCCCCCTGTAAATTATTTAGTTGCTCCCATTTTCCAAATTGGCAGTTAAATGTATGTCAAACTTGTTTTGGTTTGTGTTTGATCAGGACCCAAATGCACGACTCGACTCTGGTTCAAAGTACAACAAACAGTCTTTAATGTTCAAAAGGGTGCAAGCGTAGGTGGGAGGTGGAGGGCGGTGCGAGGTCCCAGGACCCTGATGTTGGAGGTGAAGTCACCGAGGAGCGCGTGGATGCAGGTGGCGTGATGTGAGGTCCGCTGTAGGGGAATGGGGATGCAGTGAGAGAGCTCCGGGGAGCTGGCAGGTCCACAGGCAGGTCCACAGGCAGGTCCACAGGCAGGTCCACAGGCAGGGCCACAGGCAGATCCACAGAGGTCCACAGGCAGGTCTGCAGGCAGGGCCACAGGCAGGTCCACAGGCAGGTCCACAGGCAGGCAGGTCCACAGGCAGGTCCACAGGCAGGTCCACAGGCAGGTCCACAGGCAGATCCACAGGCAGGGCCACAGGCAGGTCCACAGGCAGGCAGGTCCACAGGCAGGTCCACAGGCAGGTCCACAGGCAGGTCCACAGAGGTCCACAGGCAGGTCTGCAGGCAGGGCCACAGCCAGGTCCACAGGCAGATCCACAGGGGTCCACAGGCAGGCAGGTCCACAGGCAGGAGGGTCCACAGGCAGGTCCACAGGCAGGTCCACAGGCAGGCAGGTCCACAGGCAGGTCCACAGGCAGGTCCACAGGCAGGTCCACAGGCAGGCAGGTCCACAGGCAGGTCCACAGGCAGGTCCACAGGCAGGCAGGGAGGAAGCAACGCTCAGGACTGCACAGCAAACACAGTAATCTGACGAAACGATCTGGCAATGAGCAGGAGAGAAAACCAGTGGCTTTATGGGAGTTTTGATTGTAGAGTGAGTTCACCTGCTTCACCTGTGGAGCAGAAGCCATGCCCACATTCACATTCACACACACACACACACACACACACACACACACACACACACACACACACACACACACACACACACACACACACACACACACACACACACACAGGGGGAGAGACACAGACAGGGACACAACTCAGGAAAACTCAGGGCTGCCGTGGTGGAATCAGGACAAAACTAGCCATTATAATGTCCTGTTTGTTGTATTCTTATGGATTAACAGACCCCTCTCACTGGATTAATTTGATACTGAAGAAAAGTAGTGTTACTTATGCCTGCACTTTGTGTCACAACATCAGATTTTAAAACCATTGAAATATCACAATTATACAGTTTTCATAATTATCAAAACTGAAAGAAATACTGAGCTTTGGTCCTGCACATAAAATTAGTTGAACTATTATCATTATAACCTTTATTTAACCAGGAGAAACCCATTCAGTGTTATATGGACTACACTTTGCTCCATAGTCCATGTAAACCCTGCTGCTGGTCCAGAGCTCCTGCACGTCTGGAGCCAGTGAAACTCACTTACTACCAACAGAGAAGCTCATTTCTAATTTCCTCTTTGCTCCGATCGCCAACATCTGACTGCTTCAGCCAAAGACGTACGGGAAATGAGCACATTGGTGTCGTGGGTGACACGTATGTGTTAAAATCAGCTTCTAACAACATGGAAATAATATAAAATGAAAGTAAACGACTTAAAAAAAGGAAATAACGCCAATGGAAAGTCGATTAGACTCTTTTTTCATGGAAACACAAGTTCAAAAGTGCCCTGAAAGGGACGCGTAGGGAGGAGACGGATGGGGGCGCGTCAAACAGGATTTCAGTTACTGCGACTCTGCTTCCTGATCCCAACGCTGGGTTGTCATGGTTTCAGACCGCTAACAACTGCGTCCAGGTTCTTAGATAAGAGAGCGTCACCCTCCAAAGTAGGATGATTACCGACTGCACACAGGACCACAGCAGCAGGCCCCACCACAATCAGCAGAGACCTGCACACAGGACAAGGGCAGCAGGCACCACCACCATCAGCAGAGACCTGCACACAGGATAAGGGCAGCAGGCACCACCACCATCAGCAGAGACCTGCACACAGGACCACGGCAGCAGGCACCACCACCATCAGCAGAGACCTGCACACAGGACAAGGGCAGCAGGTACCACCACCATCAGCAGAGACCTGCACACAGGACCACGGCAGCAGGCACCACCACCATCAGCAGAGACTCGCTCTCTCTCTCCATGCTCACACAGAGCACTGAGCTATTCCTTAAAGGAGCTGTGCAATTCTTATAACATGCATCACAATGTTTCAACACCCACAATTAAAGGATTTAAACACATACACAGGAAAATATACATTCACACGTATTCTAGAGTTCCCTAAAACTCAATCTGTGGTGTTCTTGGGCACAGAAGAGTTGGAAGTTGTTCATCTTACTCTTCATCTTCAGCCGCTTATCCGGGGTCGGGTCGCGGGGGCAGCAGCTCCAGCAGGGACCCCAAACTTCCCTTTCCCGGGCCACATTAACCAGCTCTAACTGGGGGATCCTGAGGCGTTCCCAGGCCAGTGTGGAGATCTAATCTCTCCACCTGGTCCTGGGTCTTCCCCGAGGCCTCCTCCCAGCTGGACGTGCCTGGAACACCTCCCGTCACAGTGTAGATACAAGGTTTGATGAAATCACACTGTGAGGAGACTGGTGTTCCTCCTTGGGCTGATCTAAACCAGCGTCCACATGGCTGCTAAACGTTCACATGAAGTCTGATGACGTCATGAATATTAAGTAGCATGCAGCAAATGCATTTGGCACGATACAAAGGGAAGTGACCCTCTGTATCGTGCACCAGGCGTTTCGTTCAGCGCGGTTTACGTAGGAGATGTTGGCCAACATGTGTTTTTCCTCTTGCCTTCCAGGACTTTAGTAAATGTATTCACTGAAAGTTTGACATTGAGAAGTGTTGTTTCATATCCTGTACGTGTAAAGTGTGTTTGTGTCAGTAACAAGTGTGTGTATATATGCGTGTGCAGTGTGTGTGTGTACAGTATCTCTGCACCCCTTCCTCTGCATGTGTGTGTGTCCGTCCTGCTCTGCGTTTCTTCACTCTGCGCCGCCCGGTGACTTCACCTCTGCAGCGCGTACTGCCAGCAGCTGAAACACAACCCAGCACGTACAGAGGGGAGAAATCAATCCCATACTTTCCTATACTGTGTACCCCCCCCCCCCCCCACACACACACACACACACACTGTGCCACATTTAGAGGAATCTGATGCCCACTTGGCAAAATGTGCTGCCAGAAACCAAACCTGAGTCATTTAAAGCCAGCATCAGGAGAGGCCCCGCTCCTGCTTTATGACTGGAAGTTTTTATAACAAGACGTGCGTGTGTGTGTGTGTGTGTGTGTGTGTGTGTTTAACTGCAGTGTAAAAGTGTTGGAGCATGCAGAAGGGTGGGGTGTTGCCATAAATTCCTCCCTTCCTCCTCCCCTTTTTTGTTTCCCGTGTCTCTAGCGGAGACTCTGCGAGTGAAGTGAAGTGCAGGCAGCGTTTATGATCTCTGATTTAAACTGATATTCAACACAGACTCACGCTCCGACTGCAAAACACCGACCCTCACAGCCCTAATCTCGCATCTAGTGTCTGTGTCATCGATAGCAGGCAGGATTCAAGTCATTGTGCAAGTGCTGCTCTTGAATTAGCATAACAGAGCTAACGCTAACACGGTGTGTGTACGTGGACTCACACATGTACTGTAGACTTCTTTAAAGCCTGTAAGAGCAGAAGAGTTGAATCCACTCAGGTGGAGTCTTTCTGAAACACGGTGCTCAGTGTAACCAGGAGCAGCAGGCAGCATCCTCTCAACCCAACCGACCTCAGCCCAGAGGACACTGTTATGTGCTGTTCGGACATTCCCTCCACCCGGTGCACTGACCTAAACACCGGGTAACCGGGTGTGATGATGTGAGATTCGATTCCCGGCTCCTCCAGTCCACATGTCAAAGTGTCCTTGGGCGAGACGCTGACCCCCTAAATGATCCCTGTGCTGCACATGGGTGTGTGAGTGTGGTGTGAAGGGTTAGATTAGATGGTCTGTAGGTGTCCACTGCCTTCAGTGTGAGTGTGACGAGTGTGAAAGCGCCGTGAGTGGTCAGAAGACAAGAAAGGTGAGTCCATTTACTATATGCAGTACATGTACAGGTCACATGGAACACACACACACACACACACACACACACACACACACACACACACACACACACACACACACACACACACACACACAAACCAGCACTCACCAACACTTGTTTGCTGGTGCAGCCATGCAGTACAGCACAGGGCTGTTTAGACAGCAGGTCCAGGTGTGTCCCAGACTGTGCAGCTGGATTAGGCTTCACCCCCCCTCCCTCTCTCTCTCTCTCTCTCTCTCTCTCCCTCTCTCTCTCTCTCTCCATCCCTCATCAAACAGCTCACCCACTCATACCATCATCAACCCTGCTGCCAGACAGGCAAACAGTCACATGTACACACACCTCCATGCCAAAGGACTGTTCTCACACAGATGCTACGGTTGACAAAATGGACCCTCATTTGTACGACTTTACCGACATATTGCTGAGGAGTATGAACCTGGGTGTGTGTGTGTGTGTGTGTGTGTGTGTGTGTGGGGGGGTTGTATCAGATGTAAGGAACGCTGGATGTCCGGACATATCTGCAGAGGACTGCCAGGGATGGATCAGGCATCAGGTTGCAAGAGGGGACACAGGGTTTGATGTGGATGAGAAGGTGCACGGGTTGACTAGCACTGTTGTATTTCTATCTGCAGCAATATTACACAAGTGTATATATAGTGAATATATTGAGAAATAATAGAGTTGTATTGCATCACTGCACTACAACACTACAGGTGAACAGGGTTCTAAGGGGTGTTTATAATACTTTATTAGCCAGTTTATCCATGTTGCGGTACTTCCTACATTTCCCATGAACGCCGTGCCGTAGCGCTACGTGATGCTGTTTCATTCGCCCATTGGCTGTGCGCACCTGAGTTCCTCTTCCTCATGTGTATATAGTCCGTGTCTTCCTCTGTCTCGTCGCCAGAGTATTTGTCCGTCTCGTCGAATACGTCCAGTCCTGATCCACAGCCTCGTCCCAGCCTTTGAGTCTGAGTTTGAAAACGTGTACGCTGTCATGAACGGTGCGGGGAATAACGCGATGAATCGGACCCAAATGCAAACAAGGACACAAAGGGAACAAAGAAACAATGGCTACAAACAAACAAACTACGAAGAGCGAAGGTTCAAACAAACGAAGTACGGGAGCCGACCGACGAGAAGTTAGCACGCAAATGAGGACAACGGTCTGGCGCCGAATGTGTCCCACATCCGGCCTTTTAAGCAGCAGGGGGTCATCAGTGGACCTGGATCCAGCTGGGTGGAACCACACCTACGAGCTCCAGACAGACACAGACACATGCAGGGAAGAACAGACAGAGGGAGACAAACACAAGCACCAAAGGAAAAGAAAAGGCCGACAGAACAGGGATCCTGACGTCCGCTGCATTCTGGTACTGGTTTGTGTGGATCTATGGAGTCTCGTACACCCATGCAGGCCGGACGTAGCAATACACATTACATCTGATCAAGAAATGTCCCAAAAATTACAGTGACAGTGTGATTCCGTAAGAAACGCTAGCTCTCTACGCAGCCCTACAGTAGGGACAGTAAGACTGCACACAAGTCAGATCTGTGAGCTACTCGGCTTTAATCGTGGACACCCTGGACTTGAAATGAGTTTGAGAGATACTATGGGGAATAATCCACTTTGAAATGCAGCTCTCACGCTCGCTGTCTAAAGAGATCAAGGCCAACGTGTGAGCTAAAGGGCTAAGCCAGTATCTGCATGGAGGGCGGGCTGCAGCGAGGTGCGGAGGGAAGGAGAGAGGTGGACGCTGAGCATGCGAGAACAGCCGCCGAGGAGGCATTTTCAACCAGAGCTGCACTGGAGAAAGTTTAGATGCTGTACTTCTTTCATATGCATAGCCGCTCTTTTTTCCTCTCCTCCTCCTCCTTCCTCTCTTCCTCATCCTCATCCTCCCATCTCCTGACTTCAAAGTGATATTTATGCAAAAGCTGGTGAAGTTTTCTCTCCTCCCTCGAGGCACATGTTCTTTTTGGGACTCATCTACAATTTCTTTTGTCATATAAAAGAAAAAGAAACGTGGTCATCTCCTCATCTCAGCCCCGTGTTCCCGTCCTCTGGTTCTCGTTCGCTGACGTCTCTAATCTCAATCTGTATTTCGCTCCAACAGGCCGGTGCATGTTCTCATGTGTCCAGGTCGTCGTTCTCCTTAAAGCAATTTCAGTCCAAAGCAGCTGGACTTGGTTCTTTGTCTAGGAAGACGTTTCACCTCTCAACAAAGAGGCTTCATCAGTTCATGTACGCATCTGACCAGGACCAGGACCAGGACCAGGACCAGGACCAGGCTGGGACTGGTCCAACTACCTGATGTGAGATCCAGGTGTTTAACCTCTCACAGGCCGATGATGTCACTGAAACCCTTTGTTCTCCAAGTGCCAACGACCGTCGTTAGAGTGGCAGTCGTTGGTGGAAGTAGGTCTGGACTTGGTTAGTGCTGGTCCAGTCCCAGCCTGGTCCTGGTCCAGGTCCTGGTCCATTGGTTGGTGGAAGTAGGTCTGGACTTGGTTAGTGCTCTATTGAGTCTGAACGACAGTAGTTGGACTCACAGGAGGACGTTTGTGAACAGTTGTTCTTTGAGGTTGGATTGTTGAATGAAGGGATGAAAGGGCAGCATTGTAAACTGGAGAGAAGTGGAGTCTCCGACCTCCTCCTCTGGTTAGCCATGGTTTCTCTTCTTTAACATAGATGGTTTCTTTTATTCGTCTTTCAGTGACATCATCGGCCTTGTGAGAGGTTAAATACCTGGATCTCACACCAGCGTGGTCCTGGTCCTGGTCCAGT